>NW_020289920.1:634041-720219 GCF_003144135.1 Microstroma glucosiphilum | reverse complement strand
TAGTCTATGTCCGCTTCGATGAATACCACACTATACATTGTCACTCTTACCTCACCTCACTTGATGTCACTTCATTCTGCTCCCCGTCCGTCTGACGAAGACGACTTGCCACAGGGTGTAGCTCGTGGACGCTTGGAAGAGAGCCGACAGATGGATGGAGATGGGAAAGGGGGGGGAGAGGATGAAAAAGCAAAAGCAAAAGCGCAAGCGCAAGCGCAGCAGAGGACGGATCTTTGTTCGAGTCTATTGTACATATCTGGGAAATCAATCGGAACGGGGAAATCCAGGCAGATCTTGTCCCATCGGTCCCCTCGGCTCTGCTGCTGCTGCTGCTGCTTTCAAGTGTGAATCGTCAGCCTCAGCTTCAACCATCAGCTTCAGCCTCAGCCTCAGCAGAAGCAAGCAAACTCAAGCGCCCACCCGTCCCCTTCCTCCTTGGCGTCTTGCTCTTACGCCACTCCCTCTCCCCTTCTCCTTCCTCCTCTCCCTCAGGGCGTTCATCTCCTGCTCCCGCTGCACTGTCAGCGCTGCCAACTTCAGCACTCCCTTCTCGTGCGCGTCGCCCGAGCATCCGTGTTTGAGTAGGGGGAAGATCTCGCCCGGCTTTACGGCTGCTCCTGCTGAGGAGGCGTGGTAATCCCAGTCCCGATTCTCCTTCTGCTCCCGAAGCGGAGGAGCTCGAGGAAGAGGCAAAGAAGGAGGAGCCCTCTTCACTGCTGCTGCCACTACCACTATTGCTACTGCTACTCCCTGTAGTCACCAAAGTCGATGAGGTGGTGTACTTGCCCTTTGCATTCGCCGCGAGTCTGCCGTGGGCTCGATTGTCTGCTGCTGTCGCTCTCTGCAGGGGCGCTGCGCTGGGTCGACGGCTTGTCGATGGGGATGTGGTTTGCTGAGGTTGAGAGGTGGGAGGTGTCATCGTCGATGGGCTTGCTTGAGCTGGGACGGGCATGAGACGGATGTTCTCCTTGTCCTCATCGCCATCCGCCTGGACCGAAGTCTGCTTTTCCATGCTCAGCAATGGCATATCGTCTCCTACATCTTCGAAGACGACGAAGCCTCCATTGTCGCGAGCCATGAAGGGGTTCTCCTCTTCTGCAGAGAGTTGCAGCCTGGCCTCTTGATCGGAGGCATCGTCTACCACCATTGTCCTGCTCTTCTCCCTCTTCCTTGCCGAAGAGCCCCCTTTTGCTGCCGCGGCTGCATTCTTGTGAGGAGTCGGGGTACCGACAAGAGGTCTATCCGCCTCTTCTCTGGCCAGCTCAGCTTCGCCTGATTGGACACGATGGCGCTTGCGAGGGAGCGAGCTGGAGCCTCCCTTAGCTGCCACTGGATCCATGGAGCCAACCGGTGAGGCGCGATAGCTGGAAGGAGTCGTTGCGTCATTCTGGTATGGACTACCATGTGTAACCTTCTTGAGAGGGCTCTCGACTCCACGTCGTAGACTAGGCGAGGCATTGCCAGTGACCAGAGGCGAAGTGTTGCTGGAGTAGACGTGTGGATGATGAGGCCGTAGATTCTTTGGCGTCGTGGAGTGATGAGGAGGTGTGAGGGGCTGACTATAACGTCCTGACTTGCTGCTGCCATTGCTAGTGATGGTCACATCCCCTTCTGTATCAAGATCCTGACTCAAACCCCCTCTACTCGACGAAGCTACCGCACTCTTCGCAGGCGTCCGCTTCTTGCTCATCGACGTCGGCTTGAGAATCGGCGAGGGGCCGTGTTGCTTGCTGAGCGGGCTACTGCGAGGACTCTCATTGCTGGCAATGTTTTGGGCATTGTGAGCAGCAAAGATGAATGGGGCGAGGGAAAGCTCTGAAAGTGGAGCGCGTGAACCCGATGTGGATGTAGAGGGAGTAGATGAAGCAGCTTGGCGTGATGCCCGTGCGCTAGTAAAGAAGGGCGTAGACGAGGCCGAGGTGGATGAAGAGGAGGAGAGGACCATGGTGGCGCAGGGTTGCCTTTGAGCCGTTTGCTGTCACGCTACTGATGCTCGCCACTGCCGAGATAGGGGTAGAAAGCTGACTCCGTAGAGGACCTTCCTCTTTCAAAGGGGTCCTACGTCGCGAATGACCGAGGAGGGGTAGACTGAGCAGCGGTCTGGTATGGATGCGAAGTAGTGGATGAGAGGTCAAAGGGGCGCGGAGGGATGCGCTGGTGGGGGGATGGTCGTTGTGGAGTAGAATGGTAAGCGATGGACAAAGTGTTGGTCAAGAGGGGGACAAAGGAGCCACGGCTATCGCTCAGCCTCAGCGCGTCAGGGGCGGAGAGCAATGAAGGACCCATTCCCAATCGCGTCGGATCGGAAGAGGGGAGCGTGGCGAGCGGAGATTGAACACCATGCAACGCCTGCGACGCGCTCCACTTGTGCCCCACTTCCGTCTGGGGGCCAAGCCTGGCAGACTTGATGCGGCACTCGCCTCGTTGGGCATCCCGCCACCAGGCATTGTTTACTGCGCCACGGGCCAAGGTCGAGGACACAGCGGTCTCCTGCCACCCAGCCCAAACTTGGTCAGACCGTTCACATCACTCACAGCCAGAGAGAAAGGCGTAGATGTGGTGTTTGGGTAAAGGGAAAGCATTAATACAAGGTCAGGTGGACTAGGTGGTGGGCAAAGAAAGACGCAAAATCTCACTACACCCCTGGGCCCAGCTGAGCCAGAAGGAGGAAGGTGAAAGAGAGAGGAAGGGACAACGAGAACAGAATCGTCAAGAGCAAGAGCGCGAGATAGAAGGAGCCGAACCTACAAGGACAGTGAGGATGGCTGCATAGCTGTACAGAGGGGAGACTACCACGAGCGAAGGAACCAGAAAAGCAAAGAAGCGACGGAGCGTTATACTGCGGGCGACGATGATGACGGAATGATGCCTAGCTCGGCAAGGAGCTGGGGACAAGCCCGGTATATGAGGCTGACTTGTCCTGCGATCATGCAGCAGTAGGGACGGCAATCCCCAGAGCTGTCGCCATCATCGTGTCGTTATGCGGTAGCGCAAGTCGATTTACTTCTTGGCAACGGCCTTCTTGGTCTTAGGTGCAGCAGCCTGAGTTGGAGCAAGGGGAGTACGCTTTGTTGTGTAAGCAAGACCGAATTGCGGGAAGGGGCAGGGAAGCAATGCAAAGAGAAACGCGACAACGTCAACGGCCTGCGTTTTGACACATGCCCTGACGCTGACGACGTGTTCGCCTAAAGTATGCAAGACTTACCTTGGCCTTGGGCTTAGCAGCGGCAGCAGTCTTCTTGGCAGCAGGCTTGGTAGCCTTGGCAGCGGTCGACGACTTGGTCTTGGGGGTGGCAGCCTGGATGGAATGAGTGCAACGCGCCAGGGTCAGTATAGAGGTTTCCGATGGCGTCGACGGCGAGGGCGGCCGCGAACCTCTTTTCGAACTCACCTTCTTCGCAGCAGGCTTCTTGGCAGCAGTCGATGGTGCCTTCTTCACGGCGGTAGTCTTCTTAGCAGCAGTCGAGGGTGCCTTCTTTGCGGCAGCGGGCTTCTTTGCGGCGGGGGCCTTCTTCTCCTTGGCGGCGAGCTTGACCTTGCCGTTGTTCTTGGCCTGGGTGAGGCTACCAGTCTCGACACCCCTTGCGATGGCCTTGTTGACGTGGTTGGCAAAAGCAGAGTCGGAGAGAGTCTTGGTCTTTGGGAACTTGAGGGGCAGCTCCTTCTTGATGGTCTGTCGGCTCACACCGGTACGGGCGTCCTCGGGGCGACCGACGATGACCTGCTTGATCATGTCGACTGTGGATGACGATGACGAGAGCAAAAGAATCAGCGATGAGAACGAGCAAGTAGTGATGATGACGATGATTCGTTTATCATCGTCCTTTGCGGCGGTGACAAAGATGTGAAAATGTGTTGTGAAGTCGGGGTGCCGGCGCGCCGCGTGGCTGGCCGCGGATTTGCTTTCCTCTTCCGAAGGACGACGACGACGACGAGGGCGATTTCGCGCCAAGTTGCAATGATAGCGAGCTCAAGTCGGTCGTCATTGGATGGCAGGAGAGTGCGCACCGCAGATCCACGAGGTTGTGGAACGATCCATTGGGTGTGCGAGGCGTGATGCCGTTTCTAGCGTGTCGGGGGTCATCGTCCACCTCGACACGTCCTTGTCAACGGATGCTGACGGCTTCGACACCCAATGGCTCCATCCACCGGCGAGGTAGCGACCAGAAGACAGCATATATGGTATCTCTTGGTCCTGTGCTACCCACTGATCCCTTCACCTTGACCGATTATCGCTTGTCGCGTCTGCGATCCTCTACTCACGGTATGATGGTCCACTGGCAGCGGGGGCGGCCTTCTTGGCGGCGCCAGTCTTCTTGGTAGCGGCAGACATCTTTGTGAGAGAGTTTGTTGGGTTTTGAGGTGGTGTTGAAGACGTGAAGTCCAAGAGGAGGATGGAGGTGAAGTGAATTGGTAGAGTGTTGGTGAGCTTGACGAGTGGTATTGCTTGGTAGGAAAGAAAAGGGAGGGGGGAGGCGAAGGCAGGCGTGGGCGAGGAGCGCCTGGTATTTGCATGGACCAGACGGAAAGACAGACCGTGATGCAGCATTCAGACTCCGCTTGCCCTCGAGCCAGGCCACCTGAATTTTGGCTCCACACCCCCCGCCACGCCCGCGTCCTGGCCACCACTGCCATCAACACGCACCCTCACGTAGGCACAGCATGCTCGACTGACACGCATACACTTCAACATGAGCGTGTCTTCCAATGTCACCGATCCACAGTAGCAGGTCTAGCATACCCATCTGCCTGACGACGGTGAGCGGTACCCTCTTCTCTTCGCATCGTCTGAGCGGTAAGCAAGCGCTCACTGATCCGGACCGTGTGGCCTGTCCCTTTTCGCCGCGCCTCCACTGCGCCACTTTGGGCCCTGCAGCAAAGGCAGGGGCAGCTGCGAAGCGCAGCGATCAGTCCGGCACGCGCCAGAAAACGACGTTGCCATCAGTAGCGATCAACACGCGCTTTTCAGCACTTGACAAATCCCAGAGCGTCAGTCGGCGCAAAGGAATTGTCTTGAACGCATGAAAGAGGAAGGAGCGCGGAGACAGGAGGTGAGCCATCAGTATGAGGCGCGAAGGGGAGGGAATTCCCATGCCTGGCAGAACGGCGCCGCTACTTCCATCAGCTAGACCGCCACACTTTTCAGTCATGAGCAGGTTCCAGATAGAGGACCAGTTCGATAGGAAGATAGCTGAAGACGTACATCGTATTTACTGATTCTACACAAGACTTCTAGATGGGCTCATCGTACACTTCTCGACCCTTCTAGTTGTGGTTCTGCGCACGAGGAGGTGGCCTCTTGGCAGGGTGTACACGGTGGTACTGAGGGTTGCCTGCGCATCTAGTGCCCATCAGCTGAGTGGCAGAGTCCTCCACCCAGCTTGGGTTCGCAAGGAAGCCTCGTGCGAGGAAGATCAGGTCCGCCTGGCCCTTTTGCAGCACCTCCTCTGCGAGATGACCAGGCTGGTGGACATCGGGACCCTCCAGCATGCCCACAGAGCCCACGAGCAGCTTCGACTTGGCAATGCCGAGAGAGGAGACGCCTTCGGCAAATGGGACCTGGTATCCTGGGCGAGGGTTGATCTTCTGGAATGGCACCAGACCACCAGCTGAGCAGTCGATGACGTCGACTTCGCCAGCCTCTCCCAACTCTTGTGCAAGGCGCTTTGTATCCTCGATTCCCCATGAAGGGTCCTCGACGTGCTCTGCGAAGTTGGTGGAGCCGATTCGCAGCCAAACACTCTTGTGAGGGAACTCCTTCTTGATCTGTGAGATGATCTCCCTCAGAGCGCGGGTACGGTTCTCAAAGGAGCCACCGTACTGGTCGGTCCTCTTGTTGGACAGAGGAGAGTTGAGAGAGTCGAGCAGGTAGCCATGCGCGCTGTGAATCTCAATAAAGTCGTAGCCGCACTCGTTGAAGGCTCGCCTGGCCGCTACGACGAAGGACTGAATGATGTCCTGCAGCTCCTTCGTTGTGAGCTCTCGAGGCGTGATCCAGCCCTCGCCATAAGGAATGGGCGAGGGGCCTACTGTGTCCTTCTCCCAGCCGCCCTCTGCATCCGAGACGTAGTGAGGAGATTTCCTGTCACCTCGGTAGAATGGACTCCACGTGCTAGCCTTTCGTCCAGCGTGTGCGAGCTGTACTCCCATTGTAAGACCTTCGGTAAAAGACTTGAGCGAGGTGACAAGAGAGGCGTGGGCAGCAATTTGTTCGTCGGACCAGATCCCAAGGTCTTGCGGTGTGATACGACCTGAACGGATCGGTGAAGTGCATGTCAAGCTTGTCAGTGAGAGATGCCCTAGACGTCCTTCCGGCTACTATTGTCCTCACCTGCTGATGTCACTCCGCTCGCCTCGACCATGATCGTACCAGCACCATGGAGGGCGAATTGGCCTAGGTGAGCAAGATGATAAGGGGTCGGAACACCATTACGGGCCGAGTATTGGCACATCGGAGATACGACGCTGGTTGAGCAAAGGGTGTAGCATAGAGGGAGATGAGGGTCAGTGAGAGCTCCCTCGTTGTCGCCTAGAAGCTCGGCACACTCACGCCCTGTTCTTGAGCACCAGGTCGGAATGAGGAAGCTTGGCCTGCTCGAAGAGCTTGGGCTTCTTCTCTCCTTCCGGGACGATGTCATCGGGCACGGTTCCAGGAGCGGGGTGGCCGTGGCGGGTAGGTACAAAGGACGAATTGGCCAGCGCAATGGGCTTGTCCTGAGGCCAGAGGCCGGCTGAGGACCTTGTGGTAGCGGACGGAGACATATTGAGAATTGGATTGAGTGTATGGATTGCTCTAAAGGAATGGCTGGCGAGAAGAAATGGGCTTTTTGTAGGGATTTCGATGCGTGCGGGGGTGCCGGTGTTCGATTGGCTTAGGGCCGGCCGGGGAAGGTGGAGGCACGGAAACAGCCCACTGGCGGCTCAAAGCTCGCCATCCCCGGCGGCCTGAAGGTTTCGAGCCACCCTCGGCCGCAAGAACTCCGCGTGGGGTGTTCCAAGCGATCCCGAATGAGGGTTTCGAAACCTTCAGCCGTCATGATAGATACATGCGAGGAGACACAGCTGGCTCTGCTGTGTCCGGAGGTGAGAGTGTATGGATGAGCAGCGGATATAGGGAGGGGGGCAAGGACACGCGCCTGGAACAGAACCGAGCAAAGGATTCGACTTGTCCTCAACAGCCCGCTCGTATCATCTCACAGGGAACGGACGTTTTGAGCAATGCCACCGCTATGATGAGGTAGATGCATCCAGATCATTATCACAAGATGTATACTCAGTGGGCTCTCAAGGCGGGGTCGGTCAGGCCTCTGAGCGCCTGGAAGCACGTGGCCGAGCCTGATTAGATTTTTGTGTGCACTCCCGCCCGCCACCTTTCTGACTCGGCTTGTTACTCCGCTACCTTCGATCATCCCCACATCTGGAAGACCTCACGCTCGCGTATACCATCCTCACATAAAAGTACCATTCGCCATGAACTCGTCGGCGGCAGTTGCCCCGGGTCTGGCCAATGGCCACGCTCCTCATCGGCCGGCCCAAACTCCTGTTCTCATCCCTGGCCCCACCTCTCCTCAGTCCTCCATGATCGCTTCTGGGCAGCAGTACCTCCTCTTTCCTTCCTTCACCCTGGAGAGCGGCATTACGCTCACCAACTTGCCCGTAGCATTCAAAACGTGGGGCAAGCTGGATGAGAGGACGAAGGACAACGCCCTCGTCGTTGCTCACGCTTTGACCGGCAGCGCTGATGTGGAAGACTGGTGAGCAGGTAGAGCGGAAATCGCGGGCCAGTATCAGGACTATCGCTGATATTTCTTCTGCGCTACAGGTGGGGTCCTCTGCTCGGGCCTGGTAAGCTCTTCGACCCTACTCGGTACTTCATCTTTTGTGCCAATGTTCTTGGCTCGCCCTATGGGTCAGGTGGACCCTGCACCCGCAAGGGAGGTGAGGACTACGACGCCCAGAGCGGCACTCACAGGCGCGAGAAGGATTGGGACGGTCAGGGCTGGTGGGGGCCGGAGTTCCCTGCCACGACCGTCAGAGACGATGTCAGGTGAGATGCAGTTCGTCGCAAATCCGTGAAGATCGATTTCCGCTGATGCCTTTGTGTCACTTCTCTTTGACAGGATTCAAAAGCTCGTTCTCGACTTCCTTGGAGTGGAGCGAATCGCAGCTGTCGTGGGAGGATCCATGGGAGGCATGGCTGTCCTCGAATGGCCACTCTGCTTCCCCGTTCGCTTCCCACCTACGGACGATCCAGGTCAGCTAGACGACCCCTCTTCCGTCACGAGCGACCCAAAGGATCGCTACATCTCCTGCATCATTCCCATCGCAACAGCAGCCCGTCATGGTGCATGGTGTATTTCATGGGCAGAGGCGCAGCGTCAGTCAATCTACTCTGATCCACTCTTCTGTCATGGCTACTATGCCTCCGACAGTTCTCCACGGGCCGGACTGGCTGCAGCTCGAATGGCTGCTCTTCTCACCTATCGCAGTCGAGACAGCTTCGAGTCTCGGTTCGGTCGAAGAGTCGGAACTGCAGCTAAGGGTGGTGGAGCCGTAGCTGTTGCCGCGGCGGCAGCTCGAGCAAAGGAAAGTGCTACGGCATCCCAGGCTGCCTCCGATGCTAGTCGCCGATCTTCCACTGCATCGGTAGCAGCCCTCGCTCACAACGAAGGCAACCTCAGCCCTCGCCTCGCAGTCGATGCAAATGGAGTCAGCGGCGCTGCGACGTCGGGTGAAACGTCTGACGGCTTTGCGAAGACCTCCATTACCAGCAGCATTGCACCTCCGGACTCGTCGATTGCGCCTCCCGTCTTCTCAGCACAGTCTTATTTGCGATACCAGGGCGACAAGTTCGTCAAGCGCTTCGACGCCAACTGCTATATTCATCTCACGCGCAAGATGGATACGCACGATTTGGCAAGAGGCCGTGCTCACTGGGGCTTCTTGGATCCCAAGGAAGCGGCCCGCGAGGCTAAGCAAGCCCAGAGGGAGGTGGACAGTAGGCTGGGCACCAGCGAAGAAGTTCTTCAAGGGGAGAAGCGGCTGCCCCACGCAGGCGAGGAGGACGACGAAGCTCTAGCACGAGTCCTGGCTTACCTTGGTACCTCTGACGGTAATTCGCCAAGCCTGTCCCGCTACGGCGCCCCTGCTCCTTCGGTGCATGTAGTGTCTATCTCCTCGGATGGCCTCTTCCAGACGCCAGAGCAGCGTCTGATTCATCAACTCATCCCGGGGTCTACCTTCCACGAAGTGCCCTCTCCCGAAGGCCACGACGGTTTCCTCTTGGAGTTCGAAGCCATCGGTAGCGGTTGCGAAGAGGTGCTCAGAAAGGTCGTTGGAGAGGACTTCTACAATGAGAAAGGAGTGGGGTGGGAGGAGTGGAAGGATTGGGGGAGCGAAGAGGCAGGCGGCGCAGACGGTCAGGGTGGCAAGATTGGGGTAGGTGGTGAAAAGATGCCGCCTGTCAAGGAGAGCGTCTTTGGCGAAGTGGAGGACTTGACAAGGTGGTAAGGTGGCCCTGGCAATGCTCAGTGGAATATGCGTATATATGGAGTCGACCTCCAAGAACAGTCCGTAAAGTAGAACAACCCAAATGCATCAGAATAGAAGACGACGGACGATGTATGACTTCTGTCTTGTAGCCACCCCGCTTCCCGATGTATGTGCGCCCCTGTCGCGCGACGCGTCTGTGTCTACGGTGACACGGCGTCGGTTCCTGGCGGTGTTCCTTCCGCTTGGACCCTTTGATGATGTTCGCCCCTATCGCGGTCCGCTGCTCATCTCCATGCCTGCATATTACTATCCGTTGGAGGAGTCCTGTTGAGTCCCCATCTCTCTCTTCCTTCACATACCTTCGCGTCGACTGTGCTACCCGCCAGCCATCGTCGTAGGCATGGCGGCCCCAGTCGACAAGACACGCACTGAGCTCGGGCGTCGATTCCCTTCCCCATCTCGAGTCCCACGTTCTGTGACGGGCTTCAGCCCTGGTGGTGCTACTCCCACTGGCTACTCATACCTCAATCGAGCTCCAGCGCTGGTCACATCGACCCGCAGAGGACCAGTGCGTTCGGTGACCGAGTCGCCTCCCGCTCCCGCCACATCGGATATGCCCAAGACGACCCGTCTACCTGCATCGTGTAACGAATCCCAGTTGAGCGAGTCTAGCAGCTCGCCACCAAGAAGACCAGCAATGCGTGCCTTCCCTCGGTCCAACACTACTCCCAACCTCCACAGTACGCACGTCGCCAGCTCAGCCGGACGCATCCAAGCTCCTTTGGCCGCCCATTCTCTTGCAGATCTGCCTCGAGATCCACGTACCTGGCTACCAGACGAAGTGAGCATTTATCTCTTCCACGTCTTTGTCAACGTCCCTGTGCCAGTCATGGAGACACTCGCGCACTTTGTCGCATCGGCGCATCTCACTGGCAAGGCCTTTCTACGACTGCGCGAGCGCGATCTGGAGAAGAAAGGCATGAACACACGTTGGAGACGGCTGCTGTGTGAAGCTTCCCGACGCTTGCGACGAGATGCCCTGCGCAGGCGGATCTGGAGTGGCAGAGAGGATGAGTGGTCTGGTTCTGACGAGGGTGGCTCTGATCGTCCAAGGGATACCGAGTCGGCAAGAGAAGGCAGCCAGCTCGCAAACGGCGAGAAGAGGGTCATGACCATCACGCTCAAGAGGATTCAGAATCGTAAGTACGTCAAGGATGTCATTCAGGGGCTCGAACCAGCAGCCTCAGATGAGAATCAGCCCCGCGTTCCCGGGCTGAGGCCACGACGCAAGGAAACAGCATCGTGGGCTCATGCAGACACAGAGGGCTACACATCCTCTCGAGATGCCGTATCGCCGTCGTTCGGAGAGGGGTATGTCAGGGGTCGTGTCACAAGCTTGACCTACCAGAAGGATTCTGGCAGCTGGACGACAAGACAGCGGCAGGACAAGGATGGCTTCTCACAGTCCTCCTCCGTGGACAGCATCATTGGACTCAGGAACGACTCGCCTGGCGGGCCATCTGAGAGCGCCGATGAGTCGAAATGCACTGTCAGCGTTCCCAGTCAAGGGGCGGACTGGTCAGAAGCACCAGTATTACTCGTTGCAGCCTCAGAGGAGGACAGAACAGACATCGCAGGAGAGACTGAAGACGTCTCACCTTGGTCGCCACTTGAGCCAGGTCTTATCGATGCGATCCTCGAGTCCGACATGTCTCGATCTCAGGAGAGCGACATCTTTAGTATGAGCAGGGATTACAATATGTCAAGTGCCTCAACCCTTGCCGGAGATATCGACTACGATCCTGTCAAGCGTGTTCGAGCGTCTACTTCGCAGTCTGAAGATGACTTTTGGCGCGGGAATGGCGTCGAAGACGATGGCAGGCGCGAAATGGAATCTGACAGAGAAGCAAAAGAAGAAGAAACAAATGTCGTGACAGGGGAAGAAAAATTCGACGAGGATCGCTATCAAGACTCGCCCGAAGATGAACCTGAGAACGAGTCAGCTCCTCAACTCGCCAGAGACAGCTTCCGTCTTTCCAAGCCACCCGACTTTCACGCTCGTACCTTCTCGAGAGCCAGTACGAGGTCAACCAGAAGCTTATTCACTGCACTTGAGACAGACTCAGTCGGAACCATCAGGTCTGACTATGCAACGGCGCCGAGTGACTTTGGCTCATTGACGTATTCTGCTCCTCGCAGGAAGAAGATTACGAGCGTGACGACACTCTTTGGACTTGGGATAGCCGAGGCTGAGCTGGAGGGCCAGGAGGTCACACACGGAGAGCTGTCAGGCATAGAAGAGTCACTGCCTATCAAGAGTGCCGAGCTCAGCTCTTCAGACCCGCAGAATGCAGGATCGGACGGAGAAGAGGAGGAAGGACAATTCGACGACCCAGCCGAAGAGACAGAGCCTACATCCGCCCTAAATCTTACGGAGCACAGCACCTGCACCAACAGCGACTCCCGCATCCCCACCAGCAACCAGAGAGACGCTCAACCCTTCGCTACTTCCCCCAACTCAGGAGAGGGCGACCCCAGTCCCAGCTCCGACGGCGACGGACCCTCTTCATGGCAAACACTCCTGCGCAGCACCATCGACCAGCTTCAGTACGTACGCGGATGTATGGGCCTGCGCGCTCTCCCCGCATACGCCGTCGCACTGGGCATGGGCGCGGTCGTGGTGCTTGGGAGTGCGGCGCTTAATGGTGTGGTGGGGAGAAAGGGGGTGAGGGGGTGAGTGAATCGTAGAGAGAGAGAGAGAGAGAGAGAGAGAGAGAGAGACGGGGTTTGGGAAGACGACGTGAATGTGAGGGAGCTTCTCCCAACATGGGCTATGATGACTTGTAATGATAATGACCATGATACCCCACTCGGAGGCCGCTAGCGTGACGTGACAATCTGAGCACAGGATAGACGGTCATTAAAGAAATAGTAGGGCTATTGACAGAGCGACAGGCAGGCAGACAGACAGGAAGAGTGGGCGAGAAGAACACTATTTGTAGGTCGCGAGGAAGTGTTCGTCATTGGACTGGAGGGAACAAGGAGGGATTAGGGGTCTACATACAGTGTACAACAGGAGGGTTGGGAGGGTAAGCGGAGCGGATCTGGGGTCTGTCGGACGAACGAGAGTCTAGCTCAGGATCTGGTGGAAGAGGATAGGCAAAGAAAAGTTGTTAGTCTTCTGCTACTACGAAGCAAGGCCTCATTGTATAGCTCCACTCCACTACTCACAGCAAGCAGCACTACGGTTACGACGAACCCGACGATGAGTAGCAGACAAGCCGCCCTCCTTCCAGCCTTTCTCTGGTACTCATTCGCGCTGACCAACTCCCTATCCGCACCTTCCGTATTCGTAGCAATCTCCGTAATGTTGTACTCGATATTATCAATCATCCCTCCTTGCTCCTGTACAATCTGTCCCAGATCCCGGAAGATCTCATTGAGCTCGTGTATGCCAGACTCAATTTCCCGAATGGACGTCTCGCGCTCGGCAATGAGAGATTCTTGGAATTCGAGCTCGGCGAGAGAGGGACCTTGTTGTTTCTGTTGCTGCACTTGCTGTTGCTGTTGGCCAGCGGAGAGAGGACCTACACTCTCGTCCTCGAAGTCACCTTGACGCTCTTCCTCCTCCAGCTGGACGAGCTGCTGCTGACCTTGTCCTCGACCTTGAGAAGAAGAGGCAGCGCTCTTCCCTCCCTGCTGACTTCTCACGACTCTCTTCGCCCCCTCCAACTCCTCCTTGCTCTTCCTCGCACTCAGCTTCTGCGCTTCGCTGAAAGCCTGCAGCGCCGATTCAAAGTCGCGCTGGAGCTTGGCTAGATGAAGCTTTTGTTGAGGAGAAGGGTTGGGCTGCTGAGATACGACTAAGTTGGAGAGTTGTTTGAGAGTGGGAGTGGTGGACTTGATGACAATGCGTGTGGATTCGACCAGATCGTGGCTGGAGGTTCGGAGGAGCAATAGCAGGCTAGTGTTCAGTACGGAGGTCCTCTCTCGCTCCTCGTATGATTCCCAGGTTCAGCTCTCCTACTCACGCTCCTTTACTCCAGTCCCTATCCTCCCTTCCACTGCTACTCCCCGCTGCACGCTGAGGGGGCCTAGCATCCGCCAGCTTGACCAACTTGCCAATGGCGGCCGTATTGCTATTGATCTTGAAGATCTGCGTTCCTACACTATCTGCCAACCGCTTAAATTCTGCAACTTGTTCTGGAGATGGATTGGCTGTACCGGTGTTGGAGGTAGAAGCGGCAAAGCCTCGGTCATCGTCGTCATCACGATAGGCGGCAGAGGAGCGGGGGGCGTGGTAGAGGGGTAGGGGCCCTGAAGAGCTGGGCCGACCTGGCCGAAGGGGCGAGGAGCGACCTTGGTTGGAGCCTGTACCGCGTTCGAGGTCGTTGAAGGACATCGTCTGTCAGGTTCGGAACGGGAAGACGATGATGACGTGAGAAGTCGAGGCGGGGGGGGGAGGTTGGATGTAGGTGGATGTTGGTAGGATGCTAGTCCCCTTGGCTCTTGGTATCCGTCGCTGCAGGCAGTGCGGGGTCGCGCGCCCAGCCACGACGGGCGCAGAGGCTCAGCCGCCACTTACCGCCCTACGAGGACTGGTACCACTCCTCCTCGCTTCCTACCATCCATCAACCAACACTCCTGGATCAGTACCTTTCCTCACAGCTACGGCTGCCACTCGCCCATCATGGCAGAGCGCAAGGTACTCAACAAGTACTTTCCCCCGGACTTTGATCCCGCCAAGATCAAGCGTCGCAAGCAGGCCCCCGACCGCCAACAAGTCGTCCGTCTCATGGCCCCTTTCAATATGCGCTGTTCCACCTGTGGAGAATTCATCTATAAAGGAAGGAAATTCAATGCACGAAAGGAGACGGCGTTGGGAGAGACGTACTATGGGATCAAGATCTTTAGGTTCTACATCAAGTGTACGAGGTGTAGCGCGGAGATTACCTTCAAGACGGATCCTAAGAATACAGGTCAGTAGAGGTGTTGGCGTACCCAAAGAGGTAGATGGGGCCACAGTCTGACGTATAAACACTTGATTTTCCTTGCTGCGCACTCACAGACTACATAGCCGAGCATGGAGCTACCCGCAACTTCGAGCCCTGGCGAGACGCGCCCAAGCCAGACGACCATGATCCCCTTGCCCACTTTGCCGAGGAAGAGCGTCGTCGTGAGCTCGAAGCTGCCGGTGGTCCAGGTGCTGCCTCTTCCTCTCGTCTCCTCGACGAAAATGGCGATCCCATGCAGTCCCTCGAGGCTCGTCAGGCCGAATCGAAGCGAGAGATGGAAGTACTGGACGCTCTCCAGGATATTCGCACGCGGAATGCTAAGCTCGACAGGGTTGATACGGGCGATGTGCTGGATCGTCTAGAGCGCAATCGTAAGCGTCGAGCCGAGGAGCTTTCGGCTGTGGATCTTGAAGCAGAGGAAAGACGCAGGGCGGAAGAGGAAGATGAGGAGTTGGTGAAGAAGTACTTTTCCCGTGCCGAGGATATGGGAGGTGAAGATGAGGAGAGAGAGTTGAGAGAGGCATTGGCTGGGGGTGGAGCAGCTGCTGAGGATGATGAGCAGGGGAGTAGCGGGGGTGGTACTGAGAGCACACCTGGACCTAGCACCCCTCGCTCCGACGCGGCAGGCGGGGCAGGAGCAGAGGTACCTACCAATGGCAGAGTTAGCAAGGTGGCCCCTGTCGTCGTGAAGCGAGCCTACGCCAAGGAGGAAGACGGAGAACCAGACGCCAAGAGTCTACTCAGTGACAGAGCCAAGGCTCTCCTCCACAGCTCCGCTGCCACTTCAGCGCCATCTTCCACTCTCAGTACCGGAGCCATTGCAGCGGGGGGTGGAGCTGGTCAGCCAGCTATGAAGAAGAAGAAGACGGGGCCGAATGCTTTTGGTTTGGTCAAGAAGAAAAAGTAAGGACAGGTAGTACAGCTCGCTGTCTGCCTGTCTGTACGCAGGAGCTCAGAAGCCGGGCTTGCTAGCCTCCTCATCGTCGTTGTTACATTGTACTTGTATTCTCCATTCATCACGTCATCACCAAATCTCTCTAATGTCACATAGGCAATAAGCCATCGATACCATCATCCTACACCCGCGACTGGCCCCCCATCTTCCTCTTCCTCACCTAAACACCCTTCCCAGCCACTCCTCCTCCCGCTCCACCACCACCAGCCGCTCCCCCCGATCCTCCACCTCCTGCGCCCCTCACCCTCACAGGCGGAATCGGCATCGAGTTATTAGGGATCCGGATGTTCCAAGCACGCTCCAGGTGCAGCTGGACATCGCGTGCTTCAAGCTTGTCTCCTTTACGATGCTTGGCGAGTCGACAGGAAAAGTGAGTGACGGAATCGATGAACTCGTCGGCTAGTTCTAGGAGGAGCTGTGGAATGAAATGGGGAAGAAAAGGTGGGTCAGTCAGTCGATTTTAGGGTAAAGAAGTGGATGGGCAGGACGTAGGGACAACTCACATCTTCCACATCCTCCTCGAGCACCTCTTCCATGTCCAGCTCTCCCACCAATTCCTGAATTTTCCTCTTGGTCAACATCCGTCCATTCTTCTCTCCAAGTGCAGCCGTCATCATTGCATTCGACGAGGAATTGGCAGGAAGAGAAGAATTACCTCCCGCTCCATTACCACCAGGAGTAGGTCCGTTGGCACCGCTTCCTCCTGCTCCATTTGCTGCGCCATTGAGCGCATTACTGCCAGTACGGGACGCTTCACTCGCAGCTGCTCCCAGGGCAAAGAGGCTGCCAAGGCCACCATTGTGCTGTGGATGTGCAAGAATGCCAGGAGTGGACGTGATGGCGGAGCCAGGCCCTCCGGCGAGACCCATCGACAGAGTCGGACGCGGTCCTTGAGCATTCGGGAAAGGCTGAGGAGTCTGTGGTGGGAGGTTGGACGAGATGGTAGCTTGCCCTGGAACAGACGAGGAAGCAGCCGAGGACGAGTTGTAGGTGTTGGAGCTTGACTGGGTCGCATTGGGACGAATGCCCTGTGACGCACCTCCCGAAGCCGCTGCGGGCGAGGCACTTGAGGGATCCAGTCGAGACTGATTGACCAGCATAGAGGAGGCCGTAGAGCCGGGAGCGATGCCTGAGCTTCCCACGGTGCCCGACTGCTGCTGTTGAGCCTGAGCAGCGGCAGCCGCTGTAGCGCCAGGAGTCGAGGCACCTCCGCTTGCTCCACCCGGCGTGCCAGGGGCAGGGCTCGCTTTCGCCGAAGACTGCTGTTGTGGACGTTGTGGCTGCTGCTGCTGCTGCTGAGCGCCAGGAGGTGCTCGAACGCCTGCTTGAAGCTGCTGCTGTGCCTGTTGAGCTGGATTCGAAGCGACACTGGAAGGTCCGGAAGATGATCCGCCAGCCATCTGCTGCTGCTGCTGCTGCTGCTGCTGCTGCTTGAGGAACTGTTCCTTGCACGCCATCATCTTATTCACTAGTGTACTGTACTTGACCTGTTCTTCCTTGTGCTGCTTCTGGAGAGCCTCTTTCTCCTGGGGATTCTGTGCAGCTTGTACAGCGGCTTCAAGCTCCTTGCACCTCTTGCCAACCGCTTCAACAGCTCTGTAGATCTGACCGATCATATTCTGTTGCTCGGGTGTCAGAGAGGTCTGGGCACCATTGGGCCGAGGAGCAGAAGGTGACTGGGCATTGTTGCCGAAGGAATTGGTGTGTTGCATCGGCGGTCTAGGTTGAGCGTTGGCAGCCGCGACGGCAGCAGCAGCTGCTTGTTGCTGGCGCTGGAGTTGCTGCCGCTGCTGGTTCTGCTGGTTCTGCTGGTTTGGCACTGGCTGAGGCGGTCGAGCCATCCCTTGTTGCTGATTCATGGGAGGTCGAGGTTGAGACTGGTTGTTCATACCCATCTGATGCTGCTGCTGTTGTTGTTGTTGCTGCTGCTGCTGCTGTTGCATCCTGACATATTGTTGCAGCTGTAGGGACAATGCGCCATGCAATGGTCCAGATCAGCCAGGAGATCTTTGTTATGAAAGGAGCTGTCCTCCATACACGCTTGTACTCACAGCTGCAATCTGCTCCTCTGTGAGCTGATTGTTGGCTCTTGCCGAGTTGAAAAAGTTGGCCAGCTGCTGAGGATTCTGCGTCATCATCTGCAGGAAGGCCGGATTAAGGCCACTACCATCCGTCCCCCCTCCCCCTCCTCCTCCTTGGTTGCCGCCGGCCTGATTGGGCGGGCGGGCCATCTGCTGCTGCTGCTGCTGTTGACCCTGAGCTCCTCCCGACTGCTGTCTCTGCTGTGCCGCTGCTAATGCTGCTTGTTGCTGAGCTGCCATCTGTTGACGGTACTGGGCTTGGGAGTGGGCGGCATTGTTCCCGCCCTGGGCTCCACTGGCGTTGTTCTGATTGTGGTTCATACTGGAGCAGTTCCGGGAGACCTTGACAGCAGCTAAGCCAAGTCAGAGCAAGACGCAGAGCTACCTGCAGCCAAAAGGGACACTGCCGCAGATGTTCAGAGGGGAAGGATGGTGAGGATGCTGCTCTGCTTGGCGTCCCGGTGCGGATGGTAATCGTGGGTGAAGCGTCGGAAGCAATCCAAGTGTCACCGTCGCCGATCCGCGGAGGTTCCTGCGCGATCAGATCACCGCCCAATGCACAGCTCCACCAGCCAACGCACCTCACCACTGCCATCACCACCATCACCCACCGCCGCAAGCAGTAGCATATATCCACCTCGATCGTCCACCTTCACCTCCTCACCACCCTCGACACAGTCCTGGATGTCCTCGACGTCTGCATCGCGTCGTGGCCCGGAAGAGGAGATCAACCCCTTCCAGATCAATTCCGACGACGACGATGACCAACAGAGGCAGCGTCCAGCCAGTTCCACCAGGAGCTCCCACAATAACGCCCTAGGAGCTGGCGAGTCTTCTTCATCGCCTTGGGGTACCGCCGACCATGATGAGGCAACGGCAGACGCTCCACCTCCGCCTTATCGTGGGGACAAGAGGGGAAAGTCTCAAGAACGCCAAGGTGCATCTTCGGCGAGCTCAGCACAGGGACAGCAGCAACAGCAGAGACGGCCACAGCCCCTACCCGCTCCCGAGATGGATATGAGTGACCTCACAATCATTGACGCTCAAAAGACGACCGATCATGTAGGGGCGTCCAGCTTCATCGTCTACGTTATTCGATGCGACGTGAGTAGCTCCTACATGGATGGCCGACTTAACAGGTCACCTAACTGAACAATCTCCTCGTACTGATCTCCTATCTCCGGCTGCAGAATGTCGAAGCCAAACGACGCTACTCAGAATTCGAAGCCTTGCGCTCAGCTCTGGTCCAATTACACCCTACTCTGATCATCCCTCCTATTCCCTCGAAGCATACGCTAAGCGATTATGCAGTCAAGCAATCGAAGGCAAAGGAGGATGCTACCATCATCGCCAGGAGGAAGCGCATGTTGCAAAGCTTTCTACGGCGCTGTGCTGATCACCCCGATCTGAAGCAGAGCGAGGTCTTCAGGAAATTCCTCGATGGACGATGGAGCTGGGTGAGCTGAACGATGACCAGAGTATGAGGACAGTCACGACGTTCGAGCTGACCTTTCTTCCTCATGTTCCCGCCAGCACGAGATCTCAACCACGCCTCCTATCTCTTCCTTGCCAAAGTCCAATCTCAAGGCTCCTGCAGCTAATCCTGCAGACCTCAATGCCTCTCCAGCCTACGCTTCCCTCCCGCTACCCTCATCCGCCGGCAACCAATTGCGAAACCCAAGTCAGCGCTTCCTCGACTCAGAGGCCTTCACGACGCGCTTTGCGAACCACATGTCGGGCTCAGTTGAAAAGGCGAATCGGCGTGTAGCACGAAGATGGGGCGACTCCGCCGGCGACTTTGCAGAGCTAGGCGCCGTCCTGAACGGCTTTGCCCTCTCCGAGTCGGGTCAGATGGCCACTGCCATGGAACGTCTGGGCCAAGCCAGCGATTCGACATTCATTAGCGTCGGTGGCCTCCTGCAAGACTGGGAACAATCCGTCACTGAGCCACTGCACGAGTATGTGCAATTTGCGAGTGTGCTTCAGAAGCTCCTCAAGTGGAGACATCTCAAGCACCTGCAGTTCGAGCTGGCTCAGGATGCATTGGAGGCCAAGCGACTCAAGCTTGAGGAGCTGGAGCGCGTCGAGGCAGAGGCAAAGCGGCTAGAGCGGGCCCTCGAGACGGGCGGACGCAGTCTTACCGGTGGAGGTGGGGGTGGCAGTGGTGGTGGAGCATGGGACTCGACGGGAAGCGGAAGAGTCAAGAGCAGCATCTATGGCGGAGCCGTAGACCCACAAGACGACGACGGCTTTGCTGGCTCTTCTTCCGTCGGAGGCAGCGCTGGAGCCCCTGGTGGCGCGAGGGACAACCTGGGTAGGACAGCAGATGGAGATGCTCGCAGTCATTACAGTGGCAGCGGCAGTGGTAGTGGAGACGGCACGGGCTCCTCCGCCCGCAGCTCAGCAGGTAGCAGAGGCCATCACTCCTCTGGCTCTTCCTCCGGCGGCGGCGGTGGAGGAATCTTCAGCGCCCTCTCCCACACCTTTTCCTCAGTCCTGGACGTCGACCCTGAAACCACTCGTCGTCGAGAAATCTCCCGACTAAAAGAGGACATCTCCAGTCTAGACGAGGCTCTTCAACTCACCTCGCAGGACCTGAGCTATGCGACGAATAAGATTCAAGCAGACCTCGATCGATTTCAAAGAATGAAGATTCGCGATTTCCGACAGATTTTGCTCAGGTGCGCTACGATGCATCGAGATTTCTGTAGAGTCAATCAACGGAATTGGGAAGAGGCAAAAGTGGAGATTGAAAAGGTGGAGAATAAAAAGGCTGGGAGTGGCACTGGGAGTGGAAGTGGAGAGTGGCCTAGCTATGTTATGCCCGAGGGCAGTCTAGGCAGGAAGGAAAGTGCGGAGAGGGACGATTGAGCTGAGCCCACGAGGGAGACAGTGAGGCAGGGTATGAGCGAGACAGGGATGGACAAGTAGAGGGTGGTCATGGTCTTGAGCAGTGTGTGCAACCTACAGTGTCAATAGGAAAGTCATATCTCGAAAAATTCGAAACCTTTCACAAATGCAAATGCAAGTGAGTCAGGGGAGGAGATGCGGGGCTATGAATTTTGGCAGGGAGCAAAGTAGGAGTTATGCTGAAATTCGCTGAGGGGTAACAACGGGTAGAATGTGAAGAGAGAGAGTTCAAGGATTGGCAATGGCAAAGAGCCGAACAAGGAGATGTCGTGTTGCTAGTGCCAGAGTTCTCTGCCATCGCACCACATCGCTGCTCGTCGACATCCGGACAGATGTACCACCTGCTGCGCTCTCACCCCTCAGATCCACCTAGTCTGTCGTGCCCGCATCGACAGTATCTGATCGCCTCTTGGTGCTGCTCCCGGTCTTCCCCCTCCCCTTGACTTGGCAGACCTCCTACCCGATCATCTTTCCACCACGACCAGCCGCTCCACTACCCCTTCCAGCACCACCTCCACGACCTCCCGAAGCACCACCTCGGAAGCTACCCCTCTGTCCACCAGCTCCCCCAGGTCCACCCCTAGCATCAGGCCTGGGCTTCTTCTCCTCAATGTTGACCCTCCATCCCTTGTCGCCTACGATGAGGGCATTCTGTGCCACGGCCTTCTTTCCAGACTCGGCAGAGTGAAAGTCGGCATAGGCGATTCCACGATTGGCGAGGATGCTAACGTTCTTGACGGGGCCAAAGGCTTGGGTCAGGGCAGTGCGGAGGGCGGCTTCGGTCACATGCTCTGCCTGAACATTCTTGATGAACACCGAAGATGGGTCAACAGTCGAGCCATTGGCGCCACCGCTGCTTCGGGGCTGGTGAGAAGCAGGGGCGGCAGCGGCAGAGCGAGGAGTAGGGGTAGTGGCGGCGGGCGTGGAAGGCTTGCTGCTGCTGACGCCCTTAGCGTCGGAGCGGACATTGCTACCCCAGACGGAGACGTTGGAAGCGGCAAGACCGGCCCAAGTCTTTGGCTTGGGGGGAGCAGCGGGCTGCTCTGGCTCCTTTGCGGCAGCAGGAGCAGGGGCGGCCTCGGGCTGGGCTTCAGGAACGGCAGGGGCTTCTGGCTCAACAGCGGCGGCAGCAGCATCGCTGGCAGATTCGATGGGCTGAGCATCAGGCTCTGGTACAGTGGCAGCTGCCTCTTCAACAGCGGGTTGCTCTGCGGCGGCAGCGGCGCTTGTGTCTGTAGGGGCAGCTGCAATGGCTGCAACCGACGGTTGCTCCTGGGACCCTGATGAGATGACCGGCTGGACGTGAGGGGTGGCTCCAGGCTGGGCAATGGCGCTGATGTCAACCTGAGCTCCAACAACGTCTCGATTCTCCTCACGGGCCTCAGCCTCGTCCTTTCGGAGGTCCTCATCGATCTCCTCGGCCTGCTCCTCAGTCTCCTCGTCGTCCTTGAGATACCTGAAGATGTCGTTCAAGACAAAGTATCCGAGAGGCTGCTCGGCGAGGAAGAAAGTCTGTGCAAATTTGCGCCATGGTCCAGCCTTGTTGGACATTTCACCCAGAACCTGAATGATGATGCCTCCAGAAGCCGAAGACTGAGAGTCGACATTGGAGACGTAGACCTTGCAATCTTGGAAGCCGAGGGAGGTGATCCTGTCGTGAATTTCCTGTTACGAGTGATGAGATGAGAAGTTCAGCTTCCCCGCTCAAGTGTCGCTAAGTACATGGCGTCTACCTCCCTGCCGACCGACTCACCTGCTGTCCGAAGTAAGGCTTCTCGTCCTCCTGCTCCACCCCATGGACCAATGTCGACTTCTTGGTGTAGAAGCAATGCAGTCTTCCAGGGTTCTGGTTGAGGAAGGTGTAGTACTGGGGTACAAAGAGCCATCCTACCTCAGAGGGCTGTACGGCTGGCTTGGTGGACGAGGTTGAGGCTGCGGAAGTGGAGGAAGAAGCTACAGCGCCACTGTTTGCGGTGAGGCCATTTGCTTGAGTGGTGGCCATATTGGAGAAGTGAGAGGCTAGGGGTGGAGCTGTACGGAGAGGCAGAGATGGATACGGGAGAAGCTGTCAGCCAGTGGAGTGTGACGTTGCGCAGGCAGAGAGGCAGGCTCAGAAGTGCACCTGACGAGAGATGCGCACTTTTGAGGGGTTCAATCAAGTGGAGCGTAAGATGCTGTAATTCTTCGGTCTAGTGAGCCGAAGTGAGAGTGGTTTTTGGTAGTCTTGAGTAGCGTACAGTCTAGGAGCTGATGCTGTTGTTGTGATTGCTGATGAGATTTGTCTTTGGGGAGTATGCGATGGTGGTGAGCGAAGGAGGTGTGTGCGAGTGACTGTCGGTCAGACGAGGCGGCGAAGTAGGAAGAACCTCGTCGTCCCTCACTCCACGCGCAGCTCCGACCAGCTGCGCGCTGGAGACGGGCCTCACCCGACAAGGGGACCAACCACACCGTACCGGTAGCAAGGAGCAAGTCATGGTAGTACACAGGTCTCGAGTGTCGGTCGAGACGCCGCAGATAGCAGCAGACGTGGCACACGGTAGCATCCGAAGGCCATACACCTGGCAGAGATCGCGCAATGGGTATAATATTGATGCATGTACAGACGGGAAGATGCAAAGGCTTCCGCTCACCAAGTCACCTCTGAGGCTCAACAGGCGAGTGCAAGCCCAGTAAACGAAGCATGTCTGACTCCGAAGATGCCGAAGACGAAGAGCTTTCCGAGACAAGTGCAGTGGCTTTGATGGCCTCCAAGGCATCGAGTAGCTCCTTGCAAGCTTGATGCTTCAACCGCAATGCACTCAGTGACAGCTCTGCACTCTTGGCTCCACTATCATCTTGTCCTGCTCCGGCCGACTGACTTGTAGCTACTTCGCCATTCTGCTGCGCCTCAGAGCTGGAAGGAAGCGGAGCTTTCAATGCTGTACCGGCTGCTGCTGCGCTCACCCCGCCGCCTTGGATGAAGGAATGGGTGGCAGTCATGATCGGTGGCCGGGATGAGCGGACGAGGAAGCGGACGGCTTTACGCAGCATCAACTGGATATCCTGTAGACCATGATATGAACGCGAAGTCAGAGTTGAGCTGATCGTTTCTCATGAACCCCACAGTATGCCCCGTACGGTACACTCACGTAGACGCTTGCGAGCCAGTCCTGCGCGACATCCTCGAATTCGCCTAAATCCGCCTGCTCACTCGTGCCAGCAGTCTGCTTGGAGTTGTTGAGCAATGACTCCAGCGAATCTGCCGTCTGTGTGAGCAATAGAGACAATTGCTGTACTCCCCCAGACGTCGAAGCCAGGAGTCAGCTCAAATGCCACGTTGTTGCTCTCATAGCTGCCAATGCTCTCACCTTGTCGCAGGCCTCTAACCTCTTCATGAGCCTCTGAGCATGAGCAGCATGCTCTACGCTGGAGCCTTGAGCTGCGCCAGACGAGGTTGATTCCATTGCTACGTCGCCCACTTGCGATGCCATTGTCTTCGAGGGTCGACTGCTACCAGTACCAGACTAGAGAGCATCAATCGAGGGCGGCACCGTGTTCCCCGCACGTCCGCCTGGCCTTGAGCCACTTCCGTGTGCAGTGCGCGAGGCAGACCGCCATGCCCAAAGTGACACTTCTTCCGACAGTAGCAGCAGCATACATCCCTCACCATTGCTCAGTGCTATCGTAGACTACTCAGACGTCACTTCATACAGCTCGGATGGCTTCGGCCATGTCACCCACCTCGCCAACCTCGGCCGTGGGCTCGCCTGACCCCATGCAGCAGGACCTCTCATGGCTCTCGCGACTGTCTTCTCAGCCAGTATTTGCCTCTGCCTCTGCCTCGTCCTCCACGCCTCGAGGGCAGACGAACATGATCACCAGAGGATCGGACATCATTGTGCTCATTGATGGACAGCTTCGCATGATGAGTCTCAGCGCTGTCAAGAACGGCAAGGCTGGAGGGTCCGATGACACTGCTCCGCCCCTGAGCAGCTACAAGGTGAGAGACATCAGCAGGGGCTGCCTCTGACAAGACGGCTTATACTGACCCCTTCTGCTCTGAGACAGACTCTCGCCAACCCAATCCTATCGGAAGCTCTATCACCATCGTCTGCTTCCAGACGAGTCGAGTTGACCCTGAACCACTCTCAGACGCTCCTAGCTATCTCACAACCCGGCTCTCTCATCGTTGTCATCCTCCCAAGAAGCACCGCCCTCTCTTCGAGCTCGCCTACCATCACGGTCAAGGCTCACAAGATCGGCTCCTACTACCACAACAGTCGCTCTCCCAAACTCGAGCAGATCACCTGCACAAAGTGGCATCCTTGGAGCAAGAGAGCTACATCGATTCTAGTACTGCTTCGCAATGGTAGCCTCTACGAATACGACGTCGCTCGCGACCTAGCTGAGCCTCAACAATCGATACACCTTCTGCCTTTCGACAGCCGGCATGCTTCGCCGAAGCTTGGGGTAGGAGGTCGCAGTCATTTTGGTCAATATGACGACGAAGATGAAGATGAGCTGCAGGCAGTCAGCTTCACCTTGGGTCTTGGAGATACGCCCTCCTCTGAGAGCGAAGATGTGCACAGCTGCGTTGACTGGACACCCCTGACAATCTATGTACTGACGACAAGTGGAGATGTATGGGCGGCAGCACCTTTCCTGCCCCGCAATGCGTGAGTATCGCAGATCGATGAGGCCCGGTAGCTTTAGGCGCTGTGCTCAATACCTTCTGTTCCTTCTCCTACTACAGTCGGGTCCCTGCTGCTTACCTGCAGGCACTGTCAGCATGGACTCAGCAGTCCAACGACTGCAGCGGTCGCCAACGTGAATATGCTCTTCGCTTTGTATCGAATCTGCTCAAGCAAGCTCGGACATACCAGGAGTCGAAAGCCGATGAGCTCGCCGATCGGAGAGAACCTGGCAGGCGAAGTCGAGCCACCACTCCAGCGGACATTCTGTCTCGAGATGACTCGGCCTTTGGTCGGCCGGGTATGCGCAAGTCCACCTCGGCGATGTCGATGTCTCTAGACCCAGAAGGTGCGGCTGACGACGAAGGAGGAGACACACAGGAAGATGGTCTGCTGCAGTATGTCGAGCTCAAGGCTCCACAGACGCCCATTGTGCCGGGTGCAATCACTGCGCAAGGCCCCTTCCTACTGGCCCCGGCTCCTCACGAGCTCAACGAGTCGAGGGAGGGTCGAGGAAGTGACATCAGCTTTGTGAGACTGCCTGCCTCGTCTGCGACGTCTGCAGGCGAGGGTGGCGCTGGTTTGGCTTTGGAGCTCCTGCTATTGCTAGGTGATGACGGGAGAGTCGATGTTGGAGTAGTCAATGTGGCAGGCAAGATAGGTCCGAAATGGACAGCGTCGCATGCGAGGGACACAAGCTTTGCTTCGAGACTCAACAAGTCGATACAGAGGAAGAAGGTCAAAGACGCCAAGTCGGGTCGGTACGCGCTTTCAGAGTCCTCGGAGGAAGATGACGATGATGACGTGGACGGCGACAACACGGCTGAGATGGACGCGATGGATCTTTCTCGCGACGCGAGCTCGGCCACTGGTGAGCTCCCGGTGCTATTCATCTATGAGACGCTGGATCTGGGCTTTCCTGGCAAAAAGCCCTCGCTTCATCCACCGCCTCGCTTGGTGAGGGACCCTGTCTACAAAGATACAATCTACATTCAGCACGCCTTTGGGGCCCACATGCTCTGTCTTTCCTCATGGTCAACGCCTCTGGCTCGACTGCTGAAGGAGGCGGATGAAGAGGAACTTCGGCGCTTCCTACATGTGTCAAAAGCCAGCGAAGTCCGTTGGATCGTCAAGATCCAGGATGGACAGCAAGAGGGAGAGGCCGGACCCGCTCGCGACGGCGTCACTGCTGTCCAGGTAGTAGACGACATCTACCTAGGCTACTCGCTGCTGGTCCTGCTGGGAGACGGAGACTGCTTCGGCCTCGAGATGAGCCTACGCGCCACCTCGCAAGCTCCCTCCATCAGCAGTTCCGCCGGACTTCTCACAGCAGTCCTCGCCCAGCCTTCTGCCGCCCTCCCCTCTGATCAGCAAGGCAAAAAGCACTACACCTCTCTCCTCGGCTCAGAGCCCTTCGAGCCTCCTGCGCCCTTTGCCCACTCCACCTCGACCACCTTCCCAACCATGCGTCTCAAGACGTCCAACCCTTCTGTCGCTCGAGGCGAGCTGCAAGTCACGCCCGAGACGCTCAGGCTGTTGGGGACATCGGTACAGGACTTGAGAGGAAAGACGCGCGAGGTCGTTGGTGGAGGAAATGTGATCCAGCGGAGGCTGGAGCTACAGATCAAGGAGCTGCATCGGCAGGTGGGCAAGTTGAGCGAGGTGGAGAGGAGAGTCGAGGGCTTCTCCTCTTCCTCAAAGGGCACTGGGGCTGCTATGGGTGCCGGTAGTCTTGGAGAAAGACTGGAGCGCGTCACCACTCGGCAGCGCTCCCTTATCCAACGTGTAGATCGGGTTCTTCAAGCCAGTATGGACTCGGCGGACGTAGTAGGCATCAGCAAGTACGAAGAGGTCTGGCTAAAGGAGATGGGCGGGATGGAGAAGGAGCTGGGTAGAGGACCGGGGGAGGGTCTGAAGGGCAGGGTGGACAAGGTGAGTAGACTCAGTCGGCAGAAGGCCATGAGTCGGGGCTTGTCGTGTCCGATAGAGGGTACGATCATTGACAAGTCTCCCCCGTTTCGTCTGCCATCAGCTACAAGCCCAACTAGCCCAACTAAAACCAGACCTCGCATCCTATCAAGACTCCCTCCATCCCTCCTCCTCCTCTTCCACTTCCACTTCCAGCTCAGCTCCCTCCTTCTCTTCCTCACCCTCTTCATCAGGGCTCGGCTCCCGCCAGCTAGAGCGTATCCTGGCTGTTCTGGGTGAAGAGAGTGAGCGATTACTCGAGGCGAGGGAGAAGGTGCATCGTCTGAGTCGCGGGGTAGCTAGAAGTGGAGGGGTGGGTGGAGTAGGTGCTGGGAGTGTGAGATAGGGGGACAGAGGAAGGACAAGTGGGAGGAAGATAAAGGGGAGGAGGAAAGGGAAGAAGAGAAGGAGAGAAGGGAAGAAGGGAAGCGCCATGATTGGTCTGGAGGGAAAGTGGAACCGTCAATGCCATGCCCCATGCCTCACTTCACACTCCACACTTCGCCTCTGCGTTGGCCTATCGTGCTATGCGCCCAATACCCTCCACGGACGATCTTCCAGTCACAGTCACACGAAAAGTAGTGTATGGTACATGACATGACATTCCATGGATCTGGATCTGGGTCTGGATATAGATGATCAGCAGCACTACTAGCTGGGCGCTGGCGTGACAGTGTGAGTTAGCCTTCAACGACTTCTGCAGAGTGGTAGTCGATGTAGACATCTACGGACATGATCAAATAAGGTAGCGTCAAGATGGGGTAGATACATCTCATACCAGGGGGTTGCAGTGCACCGCTACGAGCAGTCCTGAGGGGCTGGATCAGCAGCTTCCCTGAGGAGGGATCCCCTCACACTCTCCTCTCAATTCCGTCATCTCCTCACCTGCCTTGCAATCCTGCGCTGCCTCAACCTCCCTCCCGATAACGATGCCCAACCCAATCAGATTCGCGTCCGCGTCCGCGTCCGCGTTCGTGATCGCCGTCACCTTGGAGCAGCCCGAGTCAACGCGCGCCCTCTGTGCCCTTCCAAGCGCAGGAGGAGGCGGGAGCGGTGTAGTGACCATCTCATCCTCCCCTTCGCGCGGGAGGGACAGGGAGAAGAGGGCCAGCCCCTCCTTTTGCTTTTGCTTGCCGGTTTGGTTGTCGCTTTGAGTTGGAGAGGAGAAGGAGGAGGAGGATCTGAGAAGAGGAGTGCTCTGCTCAAGAGCAACGGGAAGATCAGAAGTCAAATCTAAATCGCATTGCTGCTCCTCTTCGTGCTGAGCTACGTCTCCAGACTGATTTCCGAGCTGAGATCCAGGTATAAGTGTGCGCTGTCTCTCTCCCAGTCTACCCGAGTCCCCTGTACCCTCTACAGGCAAGCCAAGACATTCGAGGACCTCACTGAAGAGGGGTGAGGGACGAGGGGGCCTAGTAGTACTTGCGGAGCTGCCGCTATCTGACGAACCGCAGGCGGAACCGATGCGAGGCGTGAAGTCAGGATCAGTCTGCTGGACGAGAGAGGCTGAGCTGGCAATGAGGGTGGCGGTCGGGCTTGAAGGGAGAGGAGGGGAGTCGCTGAACGCTTGTGAGCCTAGTGCGCTTGAGTGCATCATACCGCTGTTGATGTCATTGCCGTCGCCAGCAGCTTCAGCCTGAGCCGGCCCAGGCGTCCCGTCTCTCCCAGTGAGAAAGGGAATCGTCCCAATCCCCCAGCTGTAGCCCGCCAGCCTCAAGCTCTCATCAAAAGATTCATCCGAGAGGGCGCTATTGATCTGGCTCTCCAGCTCTTCGAGAGGTGTAGAGAGGAAAGTAGCTGAAAAGTTCGACGGAGTCGTCGTCGTGAGGCCCAGTGCGCTTGCGCTCCTTGCAGCTCCAGATCCACTGACAGTGTGCTCGGCACGGCTGGAGCTATCGGCGGTACTTCTCCTGCTAACCGGTGCACTTCGAGACTGATCTCTGTAGTGCGCACGAGGAGGAGTGGAGCATCGCGGAAGGGGCGGACTGTCCAGACTGGCGACATGGTCTGGGTGATGAGCCATGACATAGTTGTAGTGACTATCGCTGAATGAGCGCTTGTGCACTAGGGAGATGGGCCGCTGGTTTGGAAGAGAAGCACCGGACTGCAGAGCCGTGTCGCTGGGAGTGAAAGGTGGGATCAGAGCCGGGGATGAGGCGGAAGCCCAAGGTCGATGGATGGGGAGGATACGTTGCCCGACTCGTCGCGGTGACACCGGTGTTCGGAGACCGACGCCATTGTCGTACGGCGCTCGGGTCTCAGCGAGCGACTCAGCGGAACTGATAGGCACGTCCTCTTCCGTTGTTGACCTCATCGGTAGAGGATCAGAGGCGACTCGACTCAGTGGTGCAAAAGTAGGCGGGGCGCGTCTTGCCGGCATGCTGGCACATGAGAAGATGCTCAATCGTCGGTCCATGTGTCCTTCGACTCGTGAGATGGGCAAGCTGAACAGATCAACATTGCTAGTGTCGAGCTCTGTATCGTCCTGTCGCAACGGCTGAAGATCTTCGAGGCTCTGGTCGACCTCGTCGACGTCAACGTCGGTCTCCTCGTGGCTCGCACCACACACTGTCGTAGCAGTGGTAGCCGAAGTGGGAGTATTTGGTGGCACTGGTGCTTGACGCTCAGACTCAGTAGGAGGAGATACCACCAAAGTCGGTACAGGGACGACCGGCGCCGCTAGGCGTCTCGCCAAATTAATCAGTCTGTCGGCCGAGAGAGCCGCTTCAGCCTCTCGTCGTAGTTGAGCACGATAGGCAAGATTGTAGAGGTGGTGCGCGGGCTGTATGAAGTTGTGACGAGCTCTGGCTCTTTCCTCCACGAGATCACGGTGGATTGCAGCTGCAAGACTAAGCAGGGAGAAGAAGCCGTCGTTGCGTGATTGCTCGCGTCTTGCTTCGTTTTGGGGAGGGGCTTCATCTTGGCCAGAAGCTTGGGCGGCAGAGGCAGCAGCTACCTCCTGGGCGGCTGAAGTCGCTACTTGTGTCGCTGCCGTAACCGTAGCTGCCGCAAAGGTCGCAACGACTGAGGCCAAAGGAGGGGGCTGTTCCGAGACGGGCAAGGCAGAGGTGCTCTGAGACATTCCAATGTTGTCTGTAAGGTTTTGGTGATCTTCTCGGACTGCCTCGATGACATTGTTCTCTAACGAGCTGGAGCTGTGCTCCATCGGAGGTAGAGACATAGCAGCGATCGGGACATAGTCTTCCACAGAGATGGAATATGGCTTGGAGTCGACCTGGGCCTCATCATCTTCCTCTTCGATTGATGTCAGTCTGCCGAGGAGATCGTCACTGGTCCAGAGAGGGTTGACATGAGCGAGGGCGTCTTTGATCGGAGAAGTGGGCGGTACGACGTCATCGTCCAATCCAGAGTCTGAACTGTCGATTTGATACACCTCATTGCGCTTGTCAGAAAAAGAGACCTTCTTGCGAGGACGTGGAGGGGATAGATATACAAGAACGAATGAAGCCGATGCCGTGAGGAAACCACTGAAGCTTGAAGAGCAGGCGCTTAAGATGAGAGCCACAAGGGCCAGGCTGAGCAAAGGGGGAGGCATATTGCGGAGACTATCGAGCGATGATGGCCAGAGGTTCCAGGTGAGAAGCTCCGGGCTTGGTACGGCTTGGGCTCGAGGATGGCTGAAAGTTCTGAGGAGGAGTAGAGGCGAGTAGTGTTGAGGGAGTAGTGTATATGAATGAGGGGAGGGCGGCAGGGATGGTAGGGGAGAGGAGAGGAGTCGGAGGTGGTGCCGCCGATTCCACCTGAAGACAAGGGAGGTGTCCCTCTGACCGAGCCTCGGACAGGCGTGTCCACTAGCCTACATTCGACCGGACTTGCGACACATCACCCACACCTCTTCGTCTGCAGTACCTCGCGGCAGCCTGCAGGTGGTCGCGATGCGCTGCCTCTCTTGCAGGTCATTTCCTCAATAGCACACTAATCATCATCCTCTTGTACTTTGCAATCAGCTTGTCCCCTTCAAGAGCGAGCCAATGTCGCCGCAGGCCCTCTCCCACCACACGTCCTTCCACGGGCACCGTCCCTCTCCAAAGTGTCCACCACCCAACTGCACATGTCAGTCCGAGTAGTCCGCCTGCAACGACCTGGCGCGTTGTATGCACGCCTAGCGCTACACGGGACCACATGACGAGTGGGGGAAAGACAACTAGGAAGAGCGTGGAAGCCATCTCGAGCGGGGTGAGCGCTGACAGGCCTCCCTTCTCGCCCAGCGCAACACGATGAGCAACTCCAAGGACGACATAGGAGCACAGGAACGTGACTGTAGAGCTGTGCGTCGACGGCAGTCCGAAGGTGCGCGTCACTGCCGACTTGTCCGGTCTGGGATCACGAATGATCATCTTGAGGATCTTGGCAATGGTGGACGTCACGAGGGCACCCGCAACAAAGAAGACGCTTTCAGCGCGGGCGGTCCAAAGAACTCCCACGGCGGTGACGATTGTAGTCCAGCCTTGGGTGTACCGCAGCATACGAAGGAGGTAGCCTGCGCCTTCTGTTGAGGACTGCGTTGCTCGGAAGAGAGGGTGACCCCGATTGTTGTGCGATTTGGGGATTGGCGTGGGCGAGGGAGACGCGCTGGAAGGTGTACCGGCCGCAGTGGGCCGCTTCTTGAGCGAGGACGACGTTGTGGACGACATTCTGGGGTGAAGTCTTCGTCCCTCTACAGGTCTCAGATGGTGTTGGTCTGTTAGTGAGAGTAGGCGCTACCAATTCGGAAGGACGCGATTCCGCTTGCCGAGCACAGGTCGCCGTGGAGTCGCCTTGACCATCGGACCGGAAGCAAGGCGAAGAAGAGAGTGGCTCGTGCTCCTCGCTCCTCTCCGCCAAGGTGGTGAAGGGTGTACGTGAGTCATACCAGAACAAAAAGTTGCGGATCAAAAAGAGCAGACGAGGTCATGCTCACACGCATCTACCGTACACTCGTACCAGAGGAACAGCCGCATCCGCAGCCGCTTTCATCGCCATCGTCGACGTCCAACAGTATTCCCGCATCTGCAGAGCAACCCCCACCCTACGTCGACTGCCCCCTCTGTCGTCTGACCGGCACAGCAACACTCGGCCTTCTTTCAGCTGGAGCATTCAAGGAGGCCTACACCCTACACAACGCCCCTCGGTCACCCCCCATCTCCAATCCCAGGGGAAGAGTCCTCTTCCTAGCAAGTGCAGGAGCAGCCTTCGCAGGAGGAGCCGTCTGGAGGTGGTATCTCTACCCAACACCTCAAGAGCAAGCAAAGGTGGCCACCAGTGCTCAGGACAGCTGATCCAACGCCACCATGTCCTCCCTTCCTATGCCTGCACTAGATCATCTCATCCACCTCCACCCGAGCGTTGCCGCCATGGAATCGAGCATCGCCCTCTACTCCTCCCTGGGCTTCCTCGTCACCCGCGGAGGGAACCACGCCGACCTCCTCACCACGAACGCCCTAATCGTACTCCCCGACGGAGTCTACATCGAGCTCATTGCCTTTCTCGAGTACGAGGCAGAGGGAGTGGATAGAGGAGGGGAAACGAGGCAAGAGTGGCAGCTCAGGAGGGAGCAGCATTGGTGGAGTGGCAAGAAGGAAGGGTGGATCGATTGGTGTCTTGCTGGTGGAGTGGCCGATGGGCAGGTGGAAGCGAGTAACGCTAGAGCTCAGGAGCAGGCCCAACCTCTACTTCCAACTTCGACGACAGGTGCCACCTCACCAGGTCTGTACAAGTCCCCACGAGCAGGTGGTCGTACCACTCTCCGTGGCGACCAAATCAAGTGGAAGGTCACCTTCCCAGACGACGCACTCACGTCCTATGCACTCCCCTTCTGGTGCGAAGACGTCACTCCACGCTCGCTCCGCGTACCGTCGCTGTCACTCGAGGACGAGGGGAGTGCTCAGAATCACACTCGCAGCCCAAAGAGGAGCGCACACCCTAATGGTGCACTCGGTATTCACTCCCTCCTCTTCCTCTTCAACGATGACGATGACGAGGAGGAACGCTTCGAAGAGGCAGTAAAGGCTTGGTCGCTCCTCCTGCCAAGGGAGAGCCAGTCTGACTCTGACTCTGACTCTACCTTTCTCCTCTCCACGCCCTCCGCTGCCGAGCATGGAAGTCAATCAAGGACAACGTCGAGCTCTGCACCGATCAAAGTACAAGCGAGGCACGCTCAAACGAAGGCAGAGCGGGACTGGCTTGCTCAATGTGGGGGAACGGGCGCACTTTACGAAGTTGAACTGAGACTACAGCGGGAAGGGGAGGTGGATCGCACTGCCTCGTCTTCTTCTAGGAGACTTCAAGAGGCTGGGGAAAGGTTTGAGCGATTGAGATCTGAGCGAGAGCGAGAGCTGGGGCTGGGAAGGATGAAGTTTTGGTACGTCGCATGAGTGGTAGAGGGTGGGTGGGACAAGTGGGGCAGGAGTGTGCACAGGGGGAGAGGGATCGAAGGAAAGAAGGAACGAAGCTTAACCGTCACGCCAGAGAGCAGAGCAGAGCAGAGCAGAGCAGAGCAGAGCAGAGCAGAGCAGAGCAGAGCAGAGCAGAGCAGAGCAGAGCAGAGGAGAGCAGAGCAGAGGAGAGCAGAGGAGAGCAGAGGAGAGCAGAGGAGAGCAGAGGAGAGCAGAGCAGAGCAGAGGAGAAGGTCTCGCATTGTACAATTATAAGAGAGAATCAAAAACGTTCAAGGGCATCACACACTAACTCAATCAACTGATCAATCAAAAGAAAGGAAGGTGGGAAAGAAGGAGAGTCGTGACAGGAAACAGGAGTACAAATCCAAAAAGAGAAGCGATAAAGTATAGTGTGGTGTAGCGTAGCGTAATGTAGTGTAATATGGAAAGAAAGAAAGAAAAGCAATCGACCCATCTATACACGCAGCGAAGCGAAGCGCCCTCGAAGTTATTCATCATCATCCCCTCCCCACTCCAGCAGGTCCAGGTCCAGGTCCAGGTCCACCAACCGCTCCCACTCCTGCACCAGCCGCTCCAGCCAACCCTCCCATCCCCGCAGCCGCAGCGCTCGCCACTCCTCCTCCAATCTTGGGAACATACCCCAGTAGGCTCTTTACCGAAAGGGGTCCAGTGGAGAACATTGCCAAGAGGAGTGCTAGGATGAGACAGGGTAGCCAGAACCACTTGAGCATCCAGTCGTCTTCGACTCCCATTGTTGTTGATGTTGTTGAGGTCGAAGAAGAGGGCGAGGAGGAGGTTGGGGGAGAAGAGGTGGAGGAGGAGGGCAAAGTAGGAGAAGGAGCAGAAGAGGGGGAGGAGCGACGGGAGGATCTTCGGTGCTTCAGTGGAGCGGAAGTCGAAGCGGTGCCTGGTGTTGCAGTTGCCGAAGTAGAAGTCGAAGAAGCACTCGACGGGCCAGCCTGACCAGTCGAGGCAGTCTCCTCTCTCGTGTTCTCTCCTAGCTCTGCACTTGTCCCTTCCTGATCCACAGCCTCAGAGAGCGTAGCAGTAGCCGTCTCATATGCCGGCGGCGGAGCGATATGGCCTGCAGAAAGTCTCCAAGTGTTCGTCTCGTCGAGAATATGTCTCCACAATGTCGTGAGACGAGAAGTCTCCTCGTGCTCATCAGCATGAGCCAGCGCGTCCTCACTGACTTTCTGACTTTTACCACCCTCTGCAGCAGCAGAGCCTTCTCCGCTGGTTGCGCTACCGCTGCTGCTGACCCAATTGCGCAGGCTAGGAGGAGCAGGCATCGTCATCTGGAAGACGGCCACGGCTTGCATGCGTTGCTGCAGCGAGTGTGGCAGCAGTCGATCCGTGACGTCCAAGAAGCTCACTCCACCGGGAAGCTTGTTGGCGAGAATGCGCAGAGCGTGATTGCTAGCGAGCGGTCCACGCTTTTCACTCTTCTCCTTCTCGTCCAGCTTGGCAGGGGAGAGCTTCTTGTCCAGACTCGTCATTCCCAAATCGAGTGCCAGAGGGCTTGTGACTGCTCGTGGCGTAGAGTCAGACGAGTCCATGACGCCCGTTTCTACGTCGTCTTCCTCGCTCTCTTCCTCTTCCTCCTCACTGCTACTCCAATCGTCATCCGCATCCGCAACGTCCTCGGCCTCTTCACTCTCTGAGTAAGAGCTGATGGTATCATCATCACCATCGTATCCGCCGCCTCCAGAGTACCCTTGGAGAGTACCGCTCTGCTGAATTGCCGAGTCCCTCAACATCCTCTCGATCTCAGGATAGTCTTGACGGATGGTAAAGTCGAATGGACTCTGACCAGAATGCGATGTCCTCAGACTTCTAGCGCCATGGTTGAGGAGGATGCGAGCTACCGTAGTGCGGCCAGTGAGAGCAGCAAGGTGCAGGGCAGTGTAGCCTCCTCGGTCCCGTGCATCGACGGGACAACCGAGGGCGAGGAGCTTAGAGGCAAGCCTGTGGAAACCGAGGATGACGGCCAGATGTAGGAGCGTGTGTCCACTCGAGTTGGCGAGGCGAATGGCATCCTCACGGCGCGGCATACCAGTGTCAACTTCCAGTAGCGAGAGGAAGTTGATAATGGTATCCTGGAAGCTCGACGTCGAGGTTCCTTCTCCCAGACTGCCGTGCGAGCTAGTCTGTGCAGCAGCTGCGAAGACGCCTGCGATCGCGTTGCGCCCATTCGTGCCCAGCTGATGCTGCTGAGCGCCCCCAGAGTACTGCTGACCTCCATTCGCTGCTCCCGAGCCTCCTTGTCCAGTGGCCAGGAGACGAAGTGCAATCTCCCGAGGCACCTGCATCGTCCTTGTCTGCTGGAAGCCCACCACCTGCAACGCTAGCTCCATCAGCTGAGTGTCGGACTTGTCGACATACGTGAAGAGCTGTAGTGCACCTTGTGGCCTCGGCTGGACGTAACCACTGTTGAGCTCCTCTGCAGTCTTGATGGTCACAGCTACCGGTCCAGGACTGGGGCTGGGTGGCAGGACACAGAGTAGCGCATTGGAAGCCCATACCCTCGTCGAGCTGGCAGCAATGTCGCCAAAGAAGCACGTCATGCCCTCGGCGAAGTTGTCTCCGAGGATCGTCACTTCGACACCACCAGTGGTCGGACCTTCGCCAGGAATGACCTTTGAAATTGTGGCAAGTGGCTGCGCTGGCTCAGTCGGTTGTGGCATTTGAGCTTGATGTTGCTGCATGTCAGACCCCATTGGCATAACCCCAGAAAGCTGAGGCATAAAGCCCTGATGACCAAGAAGAGCAAGCATCTGTTGCGCAATGGCAGGATGAGTGAAGTCGAAGTTGGGCAGACTGAGAGGATTTGTCATGAGCGTATCGGGGGAAATGGAGCCCTCGGCGAGCAAAGAATTAAAGTCTGGATGTGTTTGTGGCTGCTGTTGCACCTCGGGAGAAGCAATGCGGCTCGTATCCGCATTGGTGACGGCTCCAGAATTCACCAGGCTTGCTCTCTCGTTACCGATGGCAGCGAGCATCTGCACCAGATCTGGTTGAGGCTCATCCTTCCCAACGTCTTCGACCGTATCCAATGTGGAGCCGCCATTGCTGCTGAGGGCAGTCATGCCGAAGCCGCCAACTCCAGAGGCAGAGCGCCGTTGCGAATCATACGGTTTCGGCCGGCTCTTTTTGACCTTGTGCCTATTTGCCCCACCTGCCGTTCCGTTCTCATTACCATCGTACGAGTTCGCCCGACTGCGATCGAAGGACGTCGCTGAGCGACTGCGCCTCTGCTGTTCGGAGGTATCGGCATCGTCCCCATTGGGCGCAGCATTGCTATTTGCCGCTGCATCCCGCCTGAACCTCTCCAGAGCAGCTGACGATTTGTGATCGTCAGTGATCATGATAGCAGGAGTCGACCCGCAAGCGACTGTCTTGCCCTTCCAATTCCGCATGGTGAACAAAATGCAGAAGCCCAACTTCTCCTTGTGGTGGCGGCAGTAGCAGGTGATTCGCGTGGGCAGCTCAGCGTGTCCATCCTTGAACTCGATGTAGTCGCCGCAATTGAAGAGGATGATCCGCTTTGCTTCCTCGTGAGTGAGCCTCTCGGCTGCCAATTCGGCTGCTTTGGGGTCTTGAGGGTCGATGCCAAGCTTGCGCATCTCCTCCTCTGTGGGTAGCGGCCCAGTCTTTGCCTTGCAGCTCTTTCTCCTATCTGCTCGCTTCTTCTCTCGCTCGCTGCAACCAGTGCAGGCAAAAGCGCGCTGGTGGGGCGGCGAGGCATTGACCACGGCTACATCAAGGTAGAGAGTCTTCTCTTTGGGGATGTCACCGATGCTCTGCTGATTCTTCTTCGTCTTGCGCTTGGTAGCGCTCAGCGGGGGTAGCTTGAGATGAGAGTAGCTGCCGATGCGCTCCCATGCAGCTACGTCCTCCGATGACCCCTTGCCAGAAGAAAGTGGTCTCACGAGCTCGAGATGAGCCTTGATCTGGGTCTCCACTCTCGACTTGGCACCACGGGCGGGAATGCCATGTACATGGATCTGCAGGTCTGCGAGACTATCCGCGTCAGGTCTTGACACGACCGCTGCAGAGAGCGAGACTTCTCCATCGGAGCTCGCCGAACCTCCATGACTCTCCCGTCTAGCAGTCTTGATCATGCTCGCCGCCTTGGCAGCATCGATGGAGCCTCGTCTTGATGTGCTGGCCGAGGCTGAAGTAGTTGCGCGAGGCGACCATGCTGGGGTTGCAGAGGCCGTGACAGCTGCAGGGGTAGGGCATCCATCTGACTGCTGCTCAGTCTTGATGTTGGTCGTGCTTGTCGTGGACGAAGTCGACGCAAAGCTGTTAGGAATCTGCATAGCTCCAAAGGCGGATGAAAGATGCGACGAACGGGGAGGCGGCGAGCCACTGTATTCTGAGGTGCGAGTGGATGGAGGTCTAAAAGGGGCGGTGAGAGGTCAGGGACAAAGTGATCAGCGCAAAGACAACGCGAGGAAGCGAGCGGCCATAGTTGCTCGTCGATGTTACTCACCCGAAGCTGTTTTCATCGATGATGGAATCGAACATCTGCTCATCATTGATGTGCTCATCTGCCCATGGCGTTCCATTGCTATATGCCTTCATGGGGGCCGTCATGTGGCCACCATTGACATTGCTCATCCTCTGCGAAGCGGCTCTCATCTCCTTTGCCTCATCATTGGTGGGTGAGGCAAAGACAGAGGAGGACATGGCCGGCGAAGCGCTGATGGAAAAGTTGTTGTGTGAGGTAGACATGGCGGGCGATGCTAGGTAGCCGCCACTGGATTGGCTGAAGCTACGCTCATTGGCACTGCTAAAGGAAGCAAAGTCCATGTCGTCGTCTGCAAATCCTCTACGGGAACCTGCAAAGCTGTCGTCCGAGGTAGAAGCCCAGGGACTCATGGCTTGGTGGTAGCTGGATCCACCGAGACCCGGCTTTGAGCTACCTGCTGCCTTGGAAGAGGAGGAAGAGGATGCCGAGTGGGCCCTACCGCCCGCTACGGACGAAGGTGAGGAGCCGTCGTCAGAAGAGCCCGAGGCGGTGAGGCCTGGTGGGCTGTCCTCGTTGAAGGCAGTCCTGCTGGATGTGGAAGTGATGTGAGGATGGTAAAAGGGCGAGTGGACCTCTGACGAGAGGGACATGGTCGATGTGGTGATGTCTACGGCCGCAGATGCGAACGAGACGAGAGTGGATGGTGAGAGGGAGGCAGTACTAGACCCAGATGTGGATGGTGTGGTTACTGCCAGATGTGGATGAAGAGGTAGTGGTGTGGCCTTGTGGTCCTGTCGTGCTCCGTGGTGATGCAAAGAGATGCGGGGCGGGAGGCAGCCAGGCACGGCGCGCTGTATTGCTCAGCCACCGTAGGCAGGCGCAGGTCCTTTTGAGAAATAGACTACGACGGGATCCAGGATGGGGCGCGGCGCGTCGCTCTCTCTTCGGTGGAGGTTAAAAGAAGAAGGAGTGGGTGGGTGGCGGCAAAGATGGCAATGGTGCAAATGGTAGCAAAGGGTGGATCAGACAAGAGATAGGCAGAGATCAGAGGCAGCAACAGATGGAGATGATAGCGGCACAAGTCATGGATGATAGGATCAGCCAAGGAGAGACCTGCCTGCCTGCCTTGGCTGCCTCTCAGGGGTGGGTGGGTAGGTAGGCCAGGCGGCAGTGCCTCTGTCGGAGATGGTGGCCGCCTGGAGGGTTTCTCTGCTGTTTCTGTGGTCCAGGCAGGCGTAAAGCGAAACTTGGCCAAGCGAACGGCAGCGCCGACGCGGGCGGGCGCGCCCCAAAGAATTGCAACCTGCACACGTACACGCACACGCCCACGCCACGCGCCACTGGCTGAGCCCTATCCTCCTGCGTTCCCACACTCCTCAGGGCCTGGGATGGTGGGCCCCTTCACCACGATGATCCGATCCTTCACTCCGAATCCCTTGTCCCGATCTCCTGCCACTACTCGGCGGACCCGATCGTAATCCAGCCCCGCCACCCCCACTTGAGCCTCCCGACTTTCCACGCAACACTGAGACAGCAGCATGGGTGGAGGAAGAAAACAAGTTGGGAAGCAAAGAGGGAGGGCATGGGCGGGAAGAGGGCCCAGGTCCGAAGTGTCAGTCATACTTGCAATACATCATCTCTCCTCGGGTACCACCTGCCTGAACTCACAGTCTTGGAAGAAAGTTTGCAACACCTCGCTCTGCTTTGTCGCACCAGGCGAAGGAGAAGGCGATTCTCGTGCGCTTCCCAGCATGGGAGAGTGAGGCGGGGCTCGACTGCTGCTGGACGTCGAAGATCCTCCTAAGCCGCCAGTGACAGTGGCAGCAGCCGAGGCAACAATGGACCGATGATCGCGGGACTCTCTGCGCGAAACCTTGGGTCGACTGCTGGATCCCACTTCGTCCGTTGAGCTCGAAGTTCCGCTTGGCGCACCCTCCTCTCTTAGTGCCAGACCCATAGCTCTTTCCACCGCCGGCCCAGACAGGCCGCCCGATTGCATGGGCCCAATGATGCTCCGTGCTGCGCCCCCATCATTCTCATCTCGGGGTGTAGGAGAGATCGAAGGACCTGAAGCAGACGACGAAGTTAGCGAGGGACGACCGAATCTTGCTCGAGGGTCAGCACTTGCGGATGCATCCTTTTGAAGGGAGGCGTAGTGCTGCGACAGGAAATCTTGTGCATCTGGCGGTTTGACCTGGCTAGCAGTCTGATTCGAAGTCTGCCAGAGCGAAGAAGCAAATGTCAGAATTGTGCTCAGAGACGAGACACTCATGCAAAACCTTTCGACCTCACCCTCTGGCCGTTCCAGTCACTTATGACATCCTCCCACAATCTGCAGGCACTTCCCCTCTCCCCACCGCCCTCTTCAGCATTGATCGCCTTTTCCATCTCACCAAGCTTAGTCTTTGGTAGCTTCTCCATTCTGCGCCTCTCTTCTACCTCACAGTCCTTCTCCCAGCCTTGCGCCGTAGAGCGAGGTGAGAAGCCGTCCCGCAGAGCTACAATCTTTCCCCAACTGTCCCAGCCAGACGGTACGAGGAGAACATCTCGTTCGATCGTCGAGGGAGCATGAGCAAAAGAGTAGCGTGATGTCGACGCTGACTGAGACGCATTGAGCGGCAGCAGCCTGTGTAGGAGGTACTGTCGCAGAACTGTAAAAGACGCGGGTCTGCTTTGCGCTGTGGAAAAGAGTGCAGCGCCATACTTGAGACAGATGGTACGCAGAACCTGTTGCGCGTAATCGAACTGCTCTTCCCGGAAATCTCTGTCTCTCTCAAGCTTGCCCAGCGTGTCCGACTTTGTCAGGACCACGACCATGCCGACTCCCAGATTGTCGTCCAGAACGCCCTCGTCGAGAGATACGCCTCTTACATCTCCCAGACCCACAGGTGCAGTCACCGGTACAATGACAGCTGCAGTACTCGTGTCTGCATTCTTGTCATCTTCAGAAGTGGTCGACTGAGTCGCAAGTGTGTGTAGAGTGGATGAGCTAGGGCCTGTATAAGAGCGGATCTGAGCTTCCACTGCAAGTCAAGAAAGACGGGACGAGGACTGTCAGTGACCGTCCTGAGCCTACCATGTGAGTTCAGGAAGACCTTACCAGCTTCCTTCATCTCTTGCAAAAATCCTTCTTGAGACCTTCTCATCCGGTCATCGCCTTGTCTGACGGCATCATTCACAACCTCCCTTATCACGCTGATCCAGGTCCGTAGCTCTTCCAGGAAAGCTTGAGGCCGCTCCCAGTCAAGAGTGATCACGAACAGGGAGTTCCCAATGGCGTCCAATGAAGACCGCTGCCGATCAAGGGAGCTAGACGCACTTTCCTTGGATCTGAAAGCGAATGGTAGGAGAGGTAGCAATGACTCGTCCGAAGACGATAAGGTGAAGAGCGAAAGCCGTGCAACGATGTCTGAAGAAATGAACCTCGATCAGCGGATCACGACCGGAGCCACTTATGTCGTTGCGATCTGAAGACTCACCTTCTCCCTCGTCATCTGGCACATCACAGTACCCGTATGCTAGACCCAGATCCCGCTTGCCTCGCGAATTGATCCGGGTCTTGTCCTCGAGTGTGGGAGAGTTATGTGTGGACGGGCCTGCCTCTCCCTCGAGAGCCTCAGCGTTGGGCTCGATGTAGCCACTAGGACAACGCTCCGCTAGACCTCGGATCAACGTAGACTTGCCACTCTGCGGCTCCCCGAGGATGACTACTGGACAGATGGGTGTTGAACGGGCGGTCTCTACAGAGGTGAGGATCTGTGACCATAAGTCTTCATTTGTGGATGCGCTTGTGAGTGCGCTGCCGGATCGACTCTTGGCTGCTTTCCCCGGGGTTTGGACGAGGCTGACATTCGGAGGGTATCCAGGAGACGATACGGCAGTCGTCATGATCAAATGACGATGCAGATGGGTATAATCGTACTGCTGATGAGAGGCAGAAAGGGGCGACGGTGATCGAGGCGTCGTGCTTTTGTGAGTGTATGGGCAGACGGACGTGCAGCGGAGCTTGAATGCAACCAACACTCTTCCGAGGCTGAGCCTCATTAAAGCCGAGCCGCGTACTCTTCCTGGTTCTCAGACTACCAGGGCCACCCGCTACCTCGCTCCGTCCCTCCTCTTTGATCACCTGGGCTGCACACTGAGGCGCTATGGGGGGCCAAGATGCTGACGCCTTTATGGCGGATCTCCTCAACGATATCGACTCGTCGCCCCTTCCCTCATCATCGGCCAGTCGCGCCAAGACGCCTGGTACGACGCGTATCAAACCCAGCCGCGATGCTCCTCGTGCACCACCTCTAGCTCTCGCAAGATCATCACAACACCATGCGTCGACATCTTCTGCTCCTTCACAGCAGTCTCAACAATCTTTCACGCCAGGGAAGTTGTCTCTTGGTCAGATCTCCAAGCTGGCGTTTCAGAAACCCGGATCGTCCTTACCGGGCGGACCCAGTCGCGCAGTAGCCAAACCCTCCGGCGGGCCTGCCGGTGCCTCAGCAGGAGGAGCTTTCGTCAAGGGCTCAGCCCAATGTCCTAACCCAAAGTCTCACCAGTCGTGGTCCAGTGGTACCTCCAGTGCTTCGTCACGTCTGCCGCCAGCTGCGCAACGACCAAAGGAGGCGCGCCCTACTCCTCCCGCTCAGAGCGTCTCAGTGAGAACGTTCGCCCATGCGAAGAGCGACAGTCAGATCCCTTTGGCCTCTGGTTACACATTCAATCCGCAAAAGGACTCAGCAGCGACGAAGCCGTCGCCCTCTCGCAAATTTCCAGACACTTTCGTCGATGATGATTCCTTCGCAAGTATGGGGGATGACGACGCGTGGATGGCTGACGTGGAAGAGGCTGCATTGGCAGCACCAGTGGCTCTCATCAAGAAGGAAGAGGAGGATTCCGTAGGGACGAAGGCGTCGAGTCCAGCTCCGGACAGCTCCGACAGCATGGTGAAGAGAGTGAGCCGAACCCAGAGTAAGCTCTGGGCTCAAAGAGCCAAGACTTCACAGGTGAGCAAGAGAAGAAAAGAATGCGTGTCTGTCTCGTATCCTGACATTCTTCTCTATGTTGACTCCCGTTTCCAACACTGACCCTGCAGCTGTCGCGATCTGCCCACCGCTCCTACATCAGGTGCCGGGTACTCGATGTTCGCGAATCGACCTACGACCACCCACTACCGAACTCCAGTCGTACCGTTCAACGCCCACAGAAGATCATATTTTGTGTGGAGAAGCCTCGGAGAGGCGCTCAATACAGAGAAGACGAAGCGCTCGAGGGTGAACTGCCCCTTGCAACCTGGGACGGTAGAGCTGAGGCGGCTCGCCATCGCAAGCTTGTCCTGAGGGAAGAGTGGACTGCAACAAGAGTGGCGGCAGGCAATTACATCCACTGCATCGGCCACTGGGCTGATGAATGTATCGATGAAGAGGATGAGAGAGTCGAGAGGGAGTGCTATCAGATACAGCTCGCAGCAGACGAGCAAAGGGAGCAGTGGCTTCGAGATCGAACAGCACCGCAGCCTGCTCCTCAGGTCGCCAGCGAAGTGGAGCAAATGATCAAGCCTTCAGCAAGTCCACCTCTACCTCCCTCTTCCTTCGACTCCGACGCGGACCTCTTCGCCAGTCTGGACGAGGACCTCCTAAAGGACGACCAGAACTTCGAAGCATGCCGCACTCGATCACAAAGGACGATACTCACAATGCACCTCCTCTCCTCCTCTCCTCTCTCGGACTCGCCTCACGCCGACAATCTCCTGATTTTACATCCGGACATCCTAGTGACTGCCACATCAGTCTGTGACGTGCCAACGTGCGTGCGAAAGCCTCTTGTCCGAGGCCGCATCAGCGGCACCGGTGCGGCGGACAAGATGAGTGAAGCTCTTGTCATGGGATGCATGCTTCACGAGGTTCTGCAAGCCTGCCTCACGGGTCAAGGCTTGCTTGATGACTCCCTGGTGCCCGACTTTGACGAGACAAGCCTGCAACCGTTCTTCGACATGCCATTCCCACTCCATTGGTATGGTCCAGGCAGGACGAACTTTTCTCTGCCATTTTTGGTAAAGCAGGTCAAATTGCAGGTGCTGCACAATCTCGACGGCCTCCTTTGCTGTGGTATGGAGACCTCAGCGGCAGAAGCTAAGCTTCTCGATCTCTGCCGACCCTTCGGCGAATTTAGCAAGAGATATCTCGAAGACACATTAGCGGTCACGAGAGCCGAGAATGGCAATTCAGCTGATGCTTTGCAGGGTCTTTTCAGAGGGGTCAATGGGATGCTTGAGACTGCAAGCGCATTCAAGGAGGATGCAACAGTCCTTGACTCGCGTACGACAGTGCCGACGCTGGCCAGGGTGACCCATGTCTTCGATGTGGAAGAAGAGATCTGGTCGCCCATGTACGGATTGAAGGGCAAGATGGATGTCAGCGTTGAGGTCGAGCTACAAGAGACCGAGGTCGAGAGGCCGGCCTGGCGAGGTGGCAACCACTTTGTTCCAGGTCAGCAACAAAGAGCGGGCACCGGACCAAGCATTCAGCAAGGACCGCAAAGGGGAGCTCAGGGTGGTTCTTTCTACCGCCGAACCCAATCCACTCCTACTACTGGTCCTGTGAGGCGGTCGGCAATGAATCGATACTCGTCGATCATGCCGATGGAGATCAAGACTGGCAGAAGCGTAGACGCTCTCGAGCATCGAGCACAGACGATGCTTTACACCTTGATGATGAGCGATCGCTACGGCACCAACGTCGATTCTGGTCTGCTTTACTATACTCGAAGCGGTGATATGCACCGAGTGCGAAGAACAAGAAACGAGGTTCGAGGGCTGATCGTCGGAAGGAATGAGCTAGCCTTCTGGATGAAGAGAGATAGCAAGGATGAAGAAGAGATAGGTGACCAGCGTCGCATCGCTCGAGCTCGCGCCAACGGTGGCGACGCTACTGAAGAGCTTGAAGAGGCGGACGAGGGCAACACTGCGCTGCCTCCTACCATCGACAACGAGAGGGAGTGCAACAGATGCTTCGTACAAGACGGCTGCATGCTCTATCGCAGAACGATCGATAGGATCGTCGAGGATGAAGAGAATCCCAGCGAGATCAGCCAGCTTTACTCTCGGATCACTTCGCACCTGACGCCATCTCAGGCTGCATTTTACCAGAAATGGGAACGACTGCTGAGTCTGGAAGAGGAAGACATGGTCAAGTTCAAACGCGAACTCTGGACACTCACGGCTGCAGCTCGCGAGGAAGTGGGCAGATGCTTTGCCACTATGATTATGGAGCCAAGGCAGCCGGACATTGGAGCTGGGACAGGAAGTGGCGAGGTTCACTCTCACACGTATCGCTTTGTGCGCAAACCCATGGCGGGTTCCCCTGGCCAGATGCTCTTGGGTGGATCGATCAGCGCAGGCGACCCCTGCGTCATTAGTATTGAGCCTGGCATGTTCTCTGTCGCCCAGGGCTACATCGTCGAAGTCTCTTCCAATTTCGTCACCATCGGTATCGACCATCACTTGGATGCCATCTTGGAAAGGGCAGCTGTGGAGCAAGGCAAAGACCCTGGCGATGTAAGCAACCTGGACATCACGTTCCGAATCGACCGTGACGAGTATTCCGATGGTATGGCCAAGATCAGATTCCAGCTCTCTCGCCTCTTCTTCTCTACGAGCGAGAGAGACCACCGTCACCGCGAATTGATCGTCGATCTCGAGGCCCCGCGATTTGATGATTCCGTGCAGCTGAGGGACGAAGATCTCCCATACCATCTCAATGAAGATCAGCGAGCAGCCATGCGCCGTGTCCTTGCGGCGGAGGACTACTCGCTTATCCTCGGAATGCCTGGAACGGGAAAGACGACGACAATCGCAGAACTCATCAAGCTCCTTGTCACGCGAGGTAAGACGATCTTGCTGGCTAGCTACACCCACTCTGCGGTCGATACCATTCTGCGGAAGCTGCTCGACGTTCCTGAGGTCCGTCTGCTTCGCCTCGGAAATGTCGATAGAGTCCACAACGACCTGCAAGGCCATACTTTACCGAAGGTCTCCTCAGTCGAAGAGCTTGACATGGTTCTGAACACCCCGAACGTCATTGCCACTACTTGTCTCTCGACGGGCCACGCTACTTTTGCCCGACGCAAGTTCGACTACTGCATCGTCGATGAAGCTAGTCAAATCACTTTGCCGACTTGCTTGGGTCCTCTTCGCTTTGCCGACAAGTTTGTTCTCGTTGGAGACCACTTCCAGCTGCCGCCTCTCGTCCGCAATACCACAGCTCGGTCGGGAGGGCTCGACATCAGTCTCTTCAAGCGACTGAGTGACGCCCACAACGAGGCGGTCGTGTACCTCACCCGCCAATACCGTATGAATGAGACGATCATGATGCTCAGTAATCATCTGATCTATGATGGGCTTCTCAAGTGCGGCAACGAAGAGGTAGCCAAGCAAGTATTGCATCTACCTCATCACCAGCGTGCCATCGCTCTTCTCCACGCAAAAGCGACTCCGTCGTCGCAGAGATCCCTCCCGGGCTCTGATAGCACTGCCACACCTCCTCCCTGTACGAAGGAGGCTGGTGCAGATGGGAGACCAGAGCACTGCTGGCTTGAACAGCTGCTGGATCCATCGTGCACAGCCGTCTTTGTCGACACCGACGACGTGCCGGGTACAGAGACGCGGCGGGGGAGGATGGTTCAGAACAGCGTGGAAGCAGGGGTGATACAGCAGCTGGCAAGATCACTTGTATTAGGAGGCGTACCAGCAGGCGATATAGCCGTCATCACCCCCTACCGTCAGCAGCTCAAGCTACTCCAAAATCTCCTGCTCTCCCCTCGACTTGCTCAAGCAGTCACGACTTCCCGCCAAAGCGCTGCTGCCATCAAGCGCGAATTGGAACGGGAGGGCGGTGCTGGAGCGGGTGTGGAGATTGAGATCTTGACTGCCGATCGATCTCAAGGTCGAGACAAGCCAGTGGTCCTCATCTCTCTCGTGCGTTCCAATGACTTGGGAGCTCGAGGAGTCGGTGAGCTCCTCAACGACTGGAGGCGAATCAATGTCGCCTTGACTAGAGCACAGCGTAAAGTCGTCATTGTTGGTTCACAAAAGACGCTCAGCGCTGCTCCTCTGCTCGAGGACTTCTTTGGTCTGATGAGAGAGCAGGGCTGCATTCAGAAGCTTCCAAAGGGAGCATTGGACATGCATCCGATCGCTTCGATGGCGCCAGGTAGAGCCATTCCGCCTGCCCTGAGTCAAGAGGTGGATCGCAAAGTGCAACAGAGCAAGAAGACGGCGCTGGTCAAGGACGAGGAGGGCGATGAAGGGCTCTCTAGCGGCCCAGCAGCTCGAGGATTTGCGTCTGCCTCTCCTCGCAGCAGCCAAGAGAACCACAACAGTGCGATGCCCCTGGAGGAGATTCAGCCGCTCTCACAAAGTAGCCAGAAGGGCAACAAGGTGGTCGACTACGAAGGAGATGACGACTCCATCGACCAACTTGAGGCGTCCCAGGGGCCAGTGCCGAGCCGGGTGCTGGGCAAGCGCAAGGAGCGCTCACTTCCTGGAAGTCAGCAGCAGCAACTGAGCGAAGAAGACAAAGAGCAGCAGCCGCCCTCTCCCGATCATTCTCAGGAGCTGGTCAAAACGAGCGGCAGTCCGTCGAAATTCATCTTACAAGACGGAGCAGCGAGACGCCAGGCGGCTGCTATGGCCAAGGGTGAAGCGCTGCTCAAGAGTCGACCGATCATTCGAGATGCTATCATGGCTTCGCAGGAGGACTGAGATCTTTGATCTGTCTCCTTCTCACCTCTGCTCCGTCTCTCTGTCAGCTCGTCACCTTTCACACGTGGTCTTCTGAACATCATCACTTCTTCTACATGCTTGACTGATACTGAGATCTCGCTGCTATATTACACTGTCTCCGCTTTTACTTCTTTGCCTTGCAGCCAACACCTTGTGAGTACACCATCAGCGTCTGCTTCGTACCTCAGTAGCTCCTCATCCGCCTGGACCAGCTCTCGCTTGAACGTCTTGCCGAGGGCCTTTGCGACTTGGGGCGCAACAGACTGCACCGTAAGCATCTTCGCCTCTGGTCCAAGTGGGGCTTCTCCCACCTCTTGCCTCCCCTCTAGTCCATCCTTGATCACTCCTCCTCCCCCCTTTTCGAAACCAGCTTCTTGCATCCGCTCCCCTTCTCTCTCACTCGCTCCACGATCAGGCCGCTGCATCTCCTCCTCTCCAATCCTCCTCGCCATCTCACTCTGCATGCAAGTCATTCCCTTTCCTTGAATTCCACACGCGACAATTCTTCTGAACCAGGGAAGTACCTCGGTACTGACATTGAGTGCGAATCCGTGAGAGGAGATACGGTGACGGACTTGAACACCGATGGAGACAATCTTAAGGTCGGGAGTGGACCAGACGCCCGTGTTGCCATCTGGGGGAGGGACGGTTGGGAGGGTGTAGTGCGATTGGAGGAGGGAGGAGAGAGAGTCTTGCAACCGGTCTACGTAGCATCGGTTGGAGAGCTGCAGAGTGAACCGTATCAAGGATGAATGGTCAGTCAGGAGCCGAAGCCGAAGCATCTCTCATGGTCTCCTGCCGAGACTCACATTCATATTGCTCAGGCGCAGAATAGGATACCCGACCAACTGTCCAGGTCCATGGTAAGTGATCAGTCCACCCCTTTTGGTGACATGATAATCCGCTCCAAGCTCCCTCAACCTCTGTCCCGTCTGTCGCTCCAACTCTGCTTGAGCTTCGGCAGCAGCTGTGCTCCCATCGTCTTGCGCTCCTCGCCTGCCTTCGGTGTATACCGGTGTGTGCTCGAGGAGAAGGAGGACTTCGGGCTCGCCGCGCAGGGCGTAGATGGCTTCTTGTAAAGCGAGACCGAGAGAGTAGGGGACGCGGTAGGGGATGTGAGAGACGTATACTGGCGGAAGCGTCGAGGAGGAAGAAGAAGAAGCAGGGGAGGTAGAGGTGGAGGACGAGGAGGACGAGGAGGCGAACGTGCGTGCCAGCGATGGGCCAGGAGAGAAGTAGTTGGGCAGACTTGACTTGCTGCTATTCTGAAGCACCAGCTTTCGCAAGCTTGAGCACCTGAGACTTGCCATCGTCACTCGTATTGTCTCGTAGCGGTCGAGGTGAGCTTGGTAATGGCAGGTGAGATGTGGGTGCAATGGGCCGTTGCTCCACTCGTCTCGCTTCTTCGCAATCGGCTTTCGGCCGATTCCTCCGCGCACGGCCTCACGCTGCATCGTACATTCGGTACCGTAGACGTGCTTTTTGCCAATTCTACGATCGAATGTGATTACAAGACGAAGGAAGAAGATCCGAAGGGATACGACTGAGTACAGAAGACGAGTTTCGATGGGGAAAATGGAGCTTAGTCGACATTCTGAGGGACAGTAAGAGGATGGTGAAATGAGCACCTCCCGAACGTCAAGTGTCGAGCAGTACAAGTGATGCTAGCACTGGCGGCGTTTGTACTTACCCTTCTTGAGGTCGAGCAAGGCAAGCCCCTTGTACGTCTCCATGTCGTCGTTGCTCAGTGACCTGCAATGTGCTTGCGGCAGCCGCTCAAAGAAAGGGTGCTAATGGCCGCCCTCTCCTTCGTTTGCCCGAGTGTGTGCCCCGGGGTCACCTTTCTTCTTGGTCTTGACCAATTCAGCTGTAGGGATACACACCAGCCTTCCGCCGTCGAAGACGAGGATCGGACGGATACGACCTGCATCGAAGGTGTCACGGCGGCTCACGCACGTTCCTGACCATCGTCCGTGCAAGGCAAGCGCAATGGCGAGACCGGGAGTCAGCCCTTCTCGCGCCGCCGCCTTCGACTTGCTTGACAACATGGCGGGTGCAAGGTGAAGACAGTGACTGTGATGATGCGACTCAACGCTGGTATCCATGGTCATCTCTCATGGGCCAAGACTCGTTTTACATCGTGCCATTGAATTCCTCTGCGTACGGGGTCCTGATTGGCTGATTGCGCCTCTGCTCCACACACGCAGGGCTCACCACCAAATTTTCTCACAGGCGTACGTTGCTTCCTCCCGCGTCTGCCTCTGCCAATCCCGTTCAGTACCCATCACTTCCCAGCCCACGACTCGGCCTGCAGGATGGCCTATCGTCCAGGAGACGATGGTCCATATGATTGGGCCGCAGGGGATGCCCACCAGCTCGATGCCTCCTCGTCTTCTGGCAAAAGGAGAGCGGGAGGCAGCCGGGAGGACTCTCCCTTGCCCTTCACCATAGACGTGCAGGGAGACACAGATCAGCTCCTAGAAGGCAGACCGCCACCCATCGCTGCCGGTGCGAGCTCGTCAACACCTTCCCCGCCACCACAAGCAGACACAAGTCGTCTGTTATTACCAGACCACGTATCCGCTCCCGCTCCTCGATCTCCCGGCCAGCAGCAGGAGGCAGACGAGGAAGATGAGGAGGAGGAGGAGGACTCGGAGATCCAGGGCCATCTTGGCGATTTCACACAGATGGATGGAGATGCTAGCGTGTCACGATACTATGATGCAGCCAAGGCAGAGGAGAGGAAGCAATTCAAGGAATGTGAGATCTGCGGAGAGAAGGGACATGTCAAGAAGGAATGCTCGCATATATCGGTGAGTGGAGGATACGAGAGAGCACCGCCGTGGTCATCATGGGAGGAGAACTGATAAGTCTCCGGCATTGCATCTTCCTGCCTCGCTCAGTGTGCTTCTTGCGGGGCAATGGACGAGCACAACACTCGCAGCTGTCCTGTAGGCATCTCCTGCTTCCGCTGTGGTCAGCGAGGTCACAGAGTCGCCGATTGCAAATCTCGACCTACAGCTCGTGGCGAAGTATCCTGTCGCCGATGTGGCTCCTCGAACCATACCGAGCGCAACTGTCCCACATACTGGAGAATCTATACCTACGTTGACGAGGACCAGTGGGAGGAGTTCCGAGCTCGCAAGTATGCCAGTCTTCGCGCAGAGGAAGAAGATCGGGATCCAGATCACTACACTGGGAGGAGTAGGAAGAGGCGCAAAGAGGCCGACAGTGACATGGATACGGACAGTGAGGACGGAGAGTCAAGCTACATGGGCGCTCGTGGAGGCGGTCCAAGTCCGGACTGGGATCCAGCGGTGAGTAGCCGAGTGGAGTGAAGAGATCGTATGACCCTCTACTCATTCTCTCCCCTCCGTTCTGACCTCCAGGTGCAGTGGTGCTACAATTGCACCGCTCGAGGGACTCACTGGGGCGACGACTGTCCTCTACCACGCCGAGCCTATGCAAGGAATGGCGAGCCCTCGATCTTCAGCGAATTCATCTCTCTTTCTGGCCCCTTTGCCCACAAGCTAGCACCTCCGCCGATGCCAGAGGCAGCCCATCCTGTAGCAGACATGTACGATGTCTCTGTGGGCCCAAATGCCTCTATGCACTTCTTCGGAGGCGCTGCTGGATCGAGTCGAGGAGGAGCAAGGGGCGGGCAAAGTCTTGAAGATTACGTAGACGGCGTCTTCGCCCGTGCTCCCAAGAGCATCAGAGGCAGAGCCGAGAGAGATCGTCGAGAGGAGAAGAGTAGTCGAGCTCAGCGGGACAAGGATCGTCAGAGGGATAGGGACCGCAAGCGATACGGCGGAGTAGATGATTCACCTAGAGCTCCAGAACGTGAGTAGAGTCAAAGTTGCCTTTACATACTAGCGCAGCGCATCGTCGCCGACACTGCCTCTTTTCTCTCTTTTCCTTCTCTCTTCATCTCTGACCCATGACTCCCACCTCGTTCCAGACCACAGGAGTCTCGCAGACCGCATCAGCTTCCAGGACCACGATGATGGGCACCGCGAACGGGATCGCAAACGGAGACGGCACAACGAAGGGCACAGGCAAGGCGGCGGCGGTCGAGAGTCGAGAAGAGAGTCCCATCGACCTGTCCATCAGCGCTTCTAGAAAGAGACGGGCGCCTGAAGGATCTGACATCGACGAAGACTTTGAGTGGCACAATCTCCACGAAGCCGGCCTCGCGCTCAATGAAACTCCTCAAGCTGACACTCCACCTCCCAAGAAGAAGTCGAAGAAGGAGAAGAAGCTGATCAAAGCTCTGGAGAAGCAGGCTGCTGCCAATCTTCGCATAGAGCAAGATCTCAAGTCGCGCGGGTATACCTACCGCGGTGCAAAGCTCATCGATCGTAATGGCAAGAAGTTGAGCAAACCAGAGCGTCAGAAGCTCGAGGCTGCCGCAAGGAACAGGGAGGTTGAACGGAAGCTTCAGGCTACCGCAAAGAACAGGGAGGCTTCAAGACTGAAGGAGGCAAATGTCAAGCCGCCAGCGCCGGCGTCGAAGAAGAAGAAGGCAGCGGCGGACCCTCAGCCATCGAAGAAGGCAGTAGCTAAGTCATCTGCCAAAGCTGGTTCGCCCAAGTCGACTCAGAAAGCTACTAAGGCCGCCGCGCCTGCAAAGGCTGCAAAGACTACTGCAAAGCCACAGCTGGATGCTGCAGAGATAGAAGCGAAGCAGGAGAAGGCTCGCCAGAAGACTGCTCGTCGAAAGGCGAGGAAGTCAGAGGCGAAGGCTGCAGAGCAGTCTAAAGGCGCTACGGCAGCAACCAATGCTAAAGCCAATGGTAAGACCAATACCAAGGCTCAGACCAAGGCGGATGCCAAGAGCAAGAACAAGACGATGATCAGAGACGCGAGCATTGCAGCCAAGCTGGAGCTAGGACGTCAAGAGCAGCAGCAGCTGGAGCAACAACATCAGCAGCAGCAAATGCAGCAGCAGCAGCCTCCAACACCCTTGACTTCCCGGCAGGCCCAAAGTATGCGCGATAAAGCCCAAGCGGCCCAGCTGAAGACCGCAAAGGAAGCTGCCCGCTCCCAAGGCGCTGCTATTAATGCTGCTGCTGCTACTGCTACTCAATCAGGGAGCAAAGAGTACAAGGGTGGACCACCTCAGCGTTCTGGTGAGCCTCGCTTTGGACCTTTTTCTACCGATAATGCTGGTGGAAGTCGGGGTGCGGACGACGATTTTTCTTTTGCAACGGCAGAAGATTTTCAAAAGGCGATGAGTAAGAATAAGAACAAGAGTAAGAGTGAGAGTGGTCGTGTGCTTAGAAGTGGGGTAACGACGAATGGGAGTGGAAAAGGGAGTGGGGGTGGCAATCGACCTTTGTTTAGAGGAGGGTATGATTGATAGGGCTGGGAAGCGCTTAGCAGAGGGACGAGAGTAGATGGAATTTCGTAGATCTGTCGCGACCATCACATACAGAGCATAGATGACACATCGCAGCATACTTCATATCTAGAAAGTTCATACCATTGCATTCTCAGCGTAGCATAGCATAGTGAATCAGGTCCTCGAAATTCTTCCTCCTGACTCTAAGCATCCCCTCCAATCCTAGCAAAGTTCTGCTTCGCAACTTCCAATGCCTGCCTCTCAGCCTTGAGGTCCTTGACCTTGATCTCGCTCTGCTCCCTAACCTTCTCCGGCATCTTTCCAAACTCTGGTTTACTCTGCATCGTCTCCTCCTTTTTAATGGCCACTTCATTCAGTTGTAGCTTCTTATCCAACTTGGAAAGTTCCTTTGCCACATCAATGACTCCTCTTGCGAGGATGTGAACATTGGTAGTGGCAGAGAGGGTTTGAAAGACGCATCCGTCTGGGATGGAGGAAGAGGAGGTGACTTCGACGGATGTGCAACCCTTGACGAGGGTGTGTACTACCTCCTTTTGCGAAGAGAGAAGTTGCGAGGTAGCGCTATCGCTCGTCTCTAGGAATGCTTGAATGTTCGACTGGATTGCATAGTCGGCAGCAAGGGAACGGATGGCTTTCACGGCTGCAAAGACTTGGTCGAATTGACCATCGGACTTGGCGTCGTTGCGCTCTGGCATAGCTTCGGGGAAGGAGGTGAGACAGATGGACTCGTGCTTCTCCGATGGACGACGAGGGAGTCGTTGCCATAGCTCTTCAGTCACATAGGGCATAAAGGGGTGAAGCAACTTCAATCCTTCGTCCAGACATGTGTAAAGGGTAGCCTGTGCAGAGGCCCTGGCGCGCTCTTCGCTACCGGCATCCGTAATGGGCTTGATCGCCTCAATGTAGACGTCGCAGAGCTCGTACAGCCAGAAGTTGTACGCGGCCGAAGTGGCATTCATAAAGTTGCGTGACATCAGACCTGCGTTCACCTCGGCAGCAGCCACGTCCAATCTGTGCAGAATCCACTTCTCTACGAGAGATTCGGAGCCCGTAGGCTTGTTCTCCGAAGGTGGCTGGAAACCTCCTTCCAGCTTGGCAAGGGCGAACTTGGTAGCGTTCCAGAGCTTGTTGCAGAACTTGCGGTAGCCTTCCACTCGCATGATGTCCAGGTTGATGTCACGTCCGGCAGAAGTGTAGGCGCACAGAGCGAAACGCAGGGCGTCGGTACCGCACTGAGGGACACCCTTGGGATAGTCCTTCTTCTGACCAGCAGCAGCCTTCTTGACCTCCTCGTCGCCCAGATTGCCCTCTAGAAGCTTGGCATGGAGACCCTCGAGCTCGATACCTGCGATGACATCCAGAGGGTCGACGACGTTACCGAGCGACTTTGACATCTTGCGACCATGAGCGTCTCGCACCATTGCGTGGCAGAAGACCTCCTTGAAAGGAATCGAATCCGTCAGGTATACACCCAGCATGACCATTCGAGCGACCCAGAAGAACAGAATGTCCCATCCCGTCTCGAGGAGGGCATTGGGGTAGAAGTGCTTCATATCGTCCGTCTTGCCCGGCCAGCCCATGATACTGAATGGCCACAAACCGGACGAGAACCATGTGTCAAGGACGTCTTCGTCCTGCTCCAAGGTGTAAGGTTGGCCAGCCGCAATGACCTTCGCCCTCTCGTGAGCCTCGGCCTCGTTCCTGCCAACAACCCAATTGCCACTGGCTGCCGGGTCATCCTTGTCCTGTGCTCTGCCTTCAACATTGACAAAGTAAGCTGGCACTCGATGACCCCACCAGAGCTGACGAGAGATGCACCAGTCGGTGATCACCTCCATCCACCTGAAGAATTCGTTCTCGGTAGTTTTTGGCACAATGACCATGTTCTGTTCCCTGACCTTAGCGACGGCCTTGTCGGCCAGAGGGCGCGAGGAGACCCACCACTGCGGCTTGATGAAAGGCTCGACGACATCTCCTGACCTTGAGCAGACAGGGATCATCATAGGGTTGTCCTTCGTCTCGACGTAGAGGCCCTCCTTCTTCAGAGCCTCAACAACGGTCCTACGTGCGTGGAAGCGCTTCTGACCCTTGAACTCTCCAGCTTCATCATTGAGCGTTCCATCTTCATTGAGGATGTTGATGAACTCTAGCTTGTGTCGTACACCAACCTCGTAATCGTTGGGATCGTGGGCAGGGGTAATCTTCACTGCTCCTGTTCCGAACTCCATATCAACAGCTTGGTCATCGGTGATGATGGGGATCTTTCGGTCGGGCAAGAAGGGGTGTTCGGCGAATTTGCCGTGCAGATGTGTGTAACGAGGGTCCTTGGGGTGGACGGCAATGGCAGTATCTCCCAGCATCGTCTCCGGACGAGTGGTTGCGATGATGATCTTCTCGCCCTCAGCCGAATCCTTGATCCTGTATGCGAAGCTGACGATGACACCGAACTCTACCCGCTCATTTGCATCGTAGCCTGGGACGTTCAGCAATGTCCGTCCCTTGAGCTCCTTCTGGTCGACCTCCAGGTTGGACAATGTGGTGTTGAGCTTGCAGCACCAGTTGACCAGACGGTTTGCTCGGTAGATGATTCCATCTTCGTGCAGCTTGCAGAATGTCTCGATGACGGCAGCTGATCGTGTCTCATCCATCGTGAAAGCTTCCCTGGTGAAATCGTAACTTGCTCCTAACCGCCTCATCTGGTTCGAGATCCTAGCTTGGTAGTCCTCTTTCCACTCAAAGACCTTCTCGATGAACTTCTCACGGCCATAGTCGTATCGCGACTTGCCTTCGAGCTTGGCAATACGCTTCTCTACGACAGCCTGGGTGGCGATACCGGCGTGGTCGTAGCCGGGAACGAAGAGGGTTCTGTATCCCTTCATCCTGTAGTAGCGAATGAGCGTATCTTGAATTGAGATGGTCAGAGCATGTCCGATATGCAGCGATCCAGTGACATTGGGAGGTGGAGCTGGGACGACGAACGTCTTGTCTGGGTCATATGGGTCGTTCTCCGACGGCTCCTTTGGGGTGAAGAAGCCTGCCTTCTCCCACCAAGCATACCAAGATGCCTCTACATGGTCTGGGTTGTAGCCCGCCTCCATGGGTTGCGAAAGGTCCTTCTTCTGTCCAGGTACGGTATTGTTGATCCATTCCGGCTCTGCTTCCTTCTCTTTCTTTGCCTTTTCCTTCTTTTTGCTCTCTCCGCCAGCAGCGGCGGCCGCAGGAGTCTTCTCCTTTGCAATGGCGGCCTTTCCAGCTTTCCTGGCAGCTGCCTCTGCCAGCTTGGTGGCCTTCTTGGCTGCCGTCTTGGTCATGAGGGTTCCATCTGGTCCAGGGACCAAGTCACCGCCGGCTTCACCGTTGGCTGATGGCTGGCTGGTGGCGATGGCCATGTCTGGGTCGGCAGCAGGAGCAGCCTTGCCGTCCTTGCCGGCTGCCGGGCTCGACGAAGACATGGTGCGGGGGCTAGGGGTCGTGAGAGGGGTTGCTATGCGGCGAATGGGTGTGACGTATCGCGAAGCCTGTACGGAAGGTAGTATGCTACGTGTGGATCTTTTGAATGCTGAGCCAAGGAGCATCCAAAGCTGCTTGTTGTGTTGCTCGGTACGATCAAGGCGTCTTGTGCGAGGTGATGCTGCAATACGAGAAGAATTGCAACTGACTCGCTGCTGCCTTTGCACTTTGCGGAAGTGAGGCAGCCCACCGCGCGCAGCCTCCGCCCACGCGCCTCCCCCGCACGGGAAGCCTACCACCCACGCCCACACGACGTGCTCATCGTGACGATACGGATGAGAACCTCACGCAGCTCGCTATCCCGCAATCACCATGGCCGGCACTGCCCAAGTCAAGCTCACAACATCGCAGCCTCACTCACCAACCCTGCTGGAGGCCATCGTGGGCCTGTCTAAGCCAGTCATCCTCGCATTCTACATCTTCCTCTATGGCCTGCCCATCTCCATCGTGCAGCAGCTCGCTACACTCAGTCCCTCCAAGTTGCTCAGCCCATGGGCATGGAGAGATGCTATCTGGGGCAATGGGTCTCCAGCTATATTGAAAGAGGGAGACAAGATGATGTATGACGCAAAAAAGGAGTTTGTCAGTCTTGCCTATGGCACAGTCCTCGAGGTAGGCGCCGGAAGTGGAGAGACGATCAAATACTACGACGAAGACAAGGTGAGCAGTCAGAGTCGAAGAGCGAGGGTGTGAATGTCTGAGCTAAAGGCTGTGACCTTACTATATACTATATACCAGATCGAGAAGCTCTTCGCCTTGGAACCTTTCCTACCCCTCGTCAAGGTCCTCAAGAAGACCATCACAGCTCGCGGTCCCTCTTTCCAGCGCAAGACCACTGTCATCCCTCTGGGCATTCAAGAGAAGAGTCTTCTGCGGTCTGAATACGGCATCGCAAAGGAGTCGGTCGACAGTCTCATCCTGGTACAATGCCTGTGTTCCATGCCTCAGCCAAAGAAGCACCTCAAGTACTGCGTGGAGTTGTTGAAACCCGGTGGGACGTTGGTTCTGGTGAGGAAGCTATCGAAGTGGAGTGCTCTATACAAGGATATCTGCTTATCTTCTGCATTCCGTTTCCCGTACTTCCCGTACTTCAGATCGAGCACGTCACTTCACCGCACCCTACCACTCGGTTACTGCAAGACCTCATCACGCCTCTGTGGAGCTTTGCGGCGAATGGTTGTGAGCTCAACAGAGATACGCTAGCTTCAATGGAGTCCCTCAATTGCTGGGAAGATGTCGTTGTCAAGAGGCCCACTGTTCAGGTGAGTCATTTAGAGCTCTCGAGATGAGATTTTGCTGCGCGGGAAGAGCCTGACTCGATCGCCATTTCTCCTCCCTTACAGACGACGGCCGACCTCATCCCACATATCTTTGTCAAGGCGACAAAGAAGAGGTAGCCAAGTCGGAGAACTTCTCCTCACAATCGTTCGCCACTTGTCCGTCTATATCAGTGACACCCTGTTTAATCAACCCCCGAGAGCGAGAGCACGTCAGTCTCATCTCCGTCCTTATATCCGATGCAACCTCCACCTGCGTGCCGGCGGAGTGCCACCATTTCCCCGCTTTGTGCGAGACTACTTATACTTTCACCTCGCCATGCTCGAACGCCTTACTTCTCGCCAATATCATACTCACAAGTGAGCTGTCAACATGTCATCCTCGTCATCGCAGAAGACCCTCTTTCTCGTAGGTCCCGGCCTCATCGGCGGCTCCCTTCTGGTGAAGCTCAAGGAGGTACGTCCCGACCTCAAGCTGCATGCTCTCACTCGCCGCAAAGAGCAAGCCGATTCCCTCTCCTCGCTCGGCATCAGTCCCATCCTGGGCTCTTTAGAGGACCACGACGTCATTGCCGAATGGGCTGCCAAGTCGGACATTGTCATTCACGCCGCCTCGGCCGATGATGATAAGGGCGCCTTTGCTATCATCGACGGTCTCACTTCGCGACCCAAGAATGCCTCAAGAGCCGTGTACATCCAGACGAGTGGAAATGACGAGCTGGTCAATTCCGCGCGGGGCTTCGCAGGGAAGAGCACCGAAGAGAAGACTCTCTCAGATGTAGATCTGGACGATGCTGCTCTCCTGAAGCGAATCCACCCGCAGGCCTACCACCACCATGTGGATGGTCCTCTGCTGAAGCGTCTTTTGAACCCTGCAAAGGAGAAGGAGCACAACGTCGTTGGGTCCATCATGATGCCTCCTTTGATCTACGGTATCGGTTCAGAACCTTGGAAGCGTCTCTCCATCCAGACACCCATGCTCACACAGGCCATGATCGACCGCGGGACAGTCGCTCTACCAGAGGCAGGCGAGCACGAGGGCACTTCGGGCCACTGGAATGCAGTTTGGGTTCACGACCTAGTCGATGCGTACGTCGCACTCCTCTCGCATCTCGAAAACCTCCAACCGGGAGAGCAAAAGACTCACATTGTCTTCCCAGCTGAGAAGAAGCCATTTGCCTGGAGGGAACACTTCGCCGCCGTCGCTTCGGAGCTAAAGCGTCTTGGACACCCAAGCGCTCAAGGTGAACCTCGCCTACTCAAGACGCGAGACGACTTCTATGAATTCATTGGAGGGAAAGAGAACCCTTATAGCGAGTGCTTTGCCTTTTTGGTATGGGGTAAAGAGAACAGCTTTACCTCTCCGGATCTGCTTGGCAGTCTTGGATTCGAGCACAAGGCCAAGGGAGTCGTGGACAGTATTCTCAGTGGCAAGGAGCTGGAGGGGTTCATCAAAGAGCGCTTGAACAAGTAAGCTGTTATTCAGGAGGTTTGAAACACTCAGGAGAAGGAGGAGGAGAGAAGCACACAAAATTGTCTCGGTTGAAATTCTTTAGATGACATCAAAGTAGCAATATTAAGTTATGTACAAATACAAGATCCCAATTCTCCCATCGCTATTCCTCTCCGCTACATGTTTCTCCTCTCTCCTCTCAGACAGTCTGTCCAGCCAACAATCCCTTCGCGCTTGCAATCAATCCCCTCAATCTCTGTACGTCCGGAGTGCCCACAAAGACAGGTACGGCAGGAGAACCGACACCGACGCCTGTGCCGTGGTGGGAAGTGCCAAAAGAGCGAGACCTCTTCCTAGGTGTAAAGGGGGAAGTAGAGCCAGCACTGCTCCTCGCGCTGCGCTTCTTTTCATTTCCACTGCTGGGAATCACCTTGTTCACCTCCATCTCCATCTCCATTTCTAACTCTTTCTTCCTCAGGTCCTTGAGGACCTTTGCCTGCTGCTCCTGTAACACTCGCACCTTCTCGGCCGTGTGAACAACGATGCTTTCCGCAGCCTGCTGAACAAATCGTGCATCCTCTTCCAACTTCTCTCGAACATCCGCCTGCTCGGCCAAAGGACGAGCGATCCAGCTCTCACCGACGAGGTCGAGCTTGCTCTGCAGTAGATTCTCCAAGAGGGCTGCGATTGGGAAGGGCTTGCCGACTTGCTGCTGGGCTTGTCCAATGAGCGCGCGACTGAGGTAGAGGCTTTCCCCTTCGTGTGCCCCTTCGCATTGATCAATGACTTCCCGACTCGCTTGTGCCAATGCTGCAGCAGGGTTGAGGCTATCATGAATCTGTAGGGAGGAGGCAAGCTTGGACTTTGGCAGCAGGAGATCCCCTCCAGGGTATTCTTGATCAGATGCTTGCGAGATCGCTTCCAGAGTATGATTGGCCAGACTGAGCATCGCTGCGAAAATTTCCAGGGCCACGCTAGTCGATGCAGCTAGCTCGGCGGGCAGACGTGCTACAAGACCTTCGATCGTAACGGCTGCGTTGCTCCAAGGTCGACGCAGAGGCAAGACAGTCTCTGCAAAGCTAGGCCCCACTTTACGAGGTCGCAACGAGACATCGTTAAGGAGAGTAGCGACCGCTGAGTTAAAAAGCTCATCAGGCTGGGATGCGCCGCCGAGATTGCAGACCGCGACGTCCTTCCAGAAGGGCTTGGCACTTGCGTCGAGTCCGAGTCGAGTCTTGACTTCTGTCTCTCGGCTTCCAGTCCTCCAGTCTATGACGAGCAACCGCGGCGAGAACCTGCTAATCGAGAGCGCCTCGCTCTCCTCCAACGCTCTGAAACGCTCCTGTTCTAGTTCCCAAATATCCTGTTCATCGTCGGCCTCTTGACCAGCAGCAGCCAGATCGGCTGACAAGACGAACACGAGTAGTCCTGTGTCCCGGTGCTCCACCTCTGCCGGGCCGTCTACCAGCTCTCCCCGAACATCCACGTCAGGCGCGATAGCAATCGTCTTCTGCGGCTGCTCGTCGCTAAGGCCAAATTTGTGCTTGAGCCATGTACTTGCCGAGTCATCGTCGGGGAGGCTGAGCAAGACGGACCAGGCACCCATCTCCAATGGTCGCCAACGAGAAATAAGAGAGGCCATGTGGCTTGCGATGTAAACGAAGAAGGTTCCTTGCTCCCAGAGGTGGGAACGTTCCGCTTTGCTCTGGTTGTAGGATGTTCGAAGCTGGTCGTCTTCTTCAAAGCTGGATCGCGACTGAGACAAGATTTTCGAGGAGCGGTGAGCCGGCGCCGCACTGACGCTCAAGGTAGAAAGGTCCGGAAGCATCAACGCCGCACGGAGTCCTCCTCGCGACGCCGACAGAGACTGATCGAGTAGTCCCTTTTCGAGGACCTGCGCCCTCACATCCTCAAGACGAGCCTTCTGCCTCTCCCTTTCCTCCCGGAGCTCGAGCCTGATCTGCCAGCGGGCAAGGTGTGATCGCAGACTGAACCGCCTTCGAAATTCGTCTGCTAGACCGTTTGCAGCGACATCTCTAGCCATCTTTGCGATCACGTCTTGCTGGAGGCCCCTCAGTAGCTTCTCGCTTATGGAGCCCAAGAAGGCCTGCCTAGCTTGCGAGCGTCGGCGACCATCTTCCTTCTGCAGGGCTTGCTTGGCGACCGATGTGGCTTGATCCGTTATGAGCTGAGACAAGGCTCGCTGCACCACTTTCTCGCGCTTCTCTTTTCGCCTCTGGTCCTCCTTGGCCGCAGCTGCAGAAGCCGTCTCGGAAGGCGGTAGGGCTAATTGCGGAGGCTCCTTAGCCAGTGCAGATAGAGAAGTCGGCGTGCTTGCTGCAGGTGTGCTTGTGATGGGAGCAGGTAATTGAAAGCTACTGCCCGGTGTGGCGGTCTTGCTGGTATCTAAAGATTTTGTGGGGAGAGCTGGTGACGAGAAGAAAGTCTGCTTGGTGCTCGAAGTTGGCTTGGAAGCACCGAGTTGTGTCGTCAAAGGTGATGCGAATGAGCTAGATGGGGGTGCAGCGAGAGGTCCAGCAGGAGGTAGAGATTTGCTGTCTTTGGTAATCTTCGCGTCTTCGGTCTTGAATCCCACAAAAGGAGCATTGAAAGAACTGCTCTGCGCCGTGGGCTGCGATGGCTGGAAAGGCGAGGCGGTCGCTTTCATCTGAGTCTTGCTAGGTAGAGCAGCCTTCCCAAAGGCATTGAATCTGGGGGATGAGACCGAAGAGAAGGCGCCGAGTGAGGATGTCGTTGAAGCAGCAAGTGCAGGAGTTGGTGCAAAAGCGCCCGTGTGAGGCTGAGATTTGGCTGCTGCTTGGCTGCCAAATGAGAAGCCAGATGAAGGGGCAGCAGGTACTGTGCTGGCGGGCTGAGGAGGCTTCACACTACCCAACCCTGAGGAAACAGGCTTGAGGCTGGTAGGCCTAGCTTGGCTCACCGACTGAACGTTTGTCGGTCCCGTATTCGAAAGCAAGGGCGCAGCGTTCGAAGCAACACCGTCGATGATCTGCCTCGAATTGTACTTTCCTCTCTTCAACTCGACCAAAAGGGAGAACGACTGAGGAAGAGTCTTTGTGAGCTCGACTTGCTTGTTCAGCTTGAGGGCAGGCTCGCTGTCACCTTCCCTCTGCACCTCGATGCCGCAGAGCTGAGCCCACTCCTCCACCTGCTCTTCCGTGTCTGCTCCAAGTGCTTCTTTGACAAAGGACAATGATGGTCCCCGGTGAGCCTTGTTGTAGTTGAAGCAAAGAGCCTTGAGTCCTCCTTCTCGTATAGGAGCGAACTTGTTCTCGAGCATGCATGCCAGCAAGTACGGTACTCTCTGATCAGCAGCTCTGATCTCGGCGAAGAAGCGACTGAAGAAGTTCATGGGGGCGTCCGTATTGAGGGCATTGGCTCTGCTGGTGCCTCCTCGATTAGACCTCTGGGCATAACCTCGAAGTCGAATGGCTGTCTGTAAGATAGGAGCATCGAAGACCTCCTCCGGCAGCAGCTCGACGTTGCGCAAGACTTCCGGATCGTAGAGGTTGAGGATCAGATGGTAGGCGCGGAATTCAGCCTCGTTGGGCGAAGACTGTCCGGTGGACATTCGAAGATCGTCATAGAACTCGTTGAGACTGGTCAATGTCTTGGCGAGCTGTTCTAGCTCTTGCTGTTCGCTCCATGGATCCAGATCACTAGGCCACTCTCTCGGCTGACCTTCCTTGTCCACGCCGCCTCCACGCCAGTGCAGTCCGAGGATATGCCACCTGGCTATCCTCTCGTGGCACTCGATTGTGAGAGGGCCAGCCTGTCCTTGGACGATGAAGTCTTGACGAATGGCGCGAGTACGATTCCAGATGAAGCCTTGAACGTGCGATAGCTGCTCCGAGTTGGGGGATGAAGGTAGTAGAGTATGGAAAAGATAGTCGAGCGTCTGCTTGAGAACGGGAGGTGGGCGAACATCCTCCGGTAGAGGTAGCTCTCTTCCTGCTGCTGGGCGCCTGTAGATCTTGACAGCCAGCGCTGGGTCCAGCTTGGTCGTCCCGGGATAGACTTCGAGCTCATCACCCTCGCCTTGAAACTCTCTTTCCTCTCGCTCAAATTCAGGGCACATTTCCATGCAGCTGCCAGTGAAGCGTGTCGCTGCCGAGAGCTGCTGGGGTTTCTCCGGATCCGGTAGGATGCCTTGATCGATGTACTTTTGCCGCAAGAGCGGCCTCTGTGCTTTCATCTCGAGAAATCGATTCGAACCTGCCGGCCTCGCAAAGCGCTTCTTTCGACTGTCGTCGCCGCCATCCACATCCACGGCTTCCGAGATCGCGGATGCGCCATCTTTGTCTCCGGCCGGAACAGCATGAGAAGGTGCAGGGCTTGGGGCAGCAGCCTGGTTCAGCCATGTCGAGGTAGGAGCTGAAGACTCAGCATCAGCTACAGGTGTAGTGTATCCCGAAGTGGATGATGAGCTAGATGAGATGGGCGCAGCGAAGGCGCTGCTGCCTCCCGTGTGGAAGGCCGAGAAAGACGAAGATCCCCCCCCCTCGTTCTCCTCAGCGGCTTCCTGGGCAAATGTGCTGGGGTTGGATGGGTTGGCTGTACTATTGTTGTTGAACGTGACGCTCTTGTTCGCGAAGGGCTTGCTTGCGCCTACTCCCCGGGTAGGAGCGCTACCCCTACCTCCAGCCGCAAATCCGGCGCGTGCGCCTCTGCCTCCCGGTCCTCCTCTCGACCCCCCTGAATAAGTTAGAGTAGGAGTAGATGAGAGAGGATGCGAAAAGGAGGATGTAGATGAGGTAGAAGGTCCGGCTGCTGATCCTGATGAAGCTGAAGGCTGCGAGAAGAAGTTGCCTTGGAAGCGAGGTGGGGCACCTCCTCCATTGTCCATGAGGGGCCAGCCAACACTCAGCGTCGCCAATGAGGCGAGCTAGCGCGACAGCTCAGAGCCGGCAGAGCAGAGGGATAGACGGAGCAGATGATCGAGTAATGATGATGATAAGATAACGATGATGGGATGGTGTAACTTAGGGTGAAGGAGCACTTGGAAGGAATGGCCGAGAAATGTAAAGCTTCCATCCCGCGTTCGACCCCGGCTGCTCCACCCAAGGCGCGGCGCGGGGCGTGACAGGGGCCGCGGAACTTGTTTCGATCGGCCGCCGGCGCTAGACACACTCGTCTGCCTCACTCAACCTCAGGATAGGAGTCAAGCGTCGTCAATCAGCTTCAGAGCATGAGACAGGCGTCGACCAATGTCAGTCAGGATCACTGCAAGCGTCAAAAGAAGGATAGAAGATGAATAGCAAACAAGGGACGAGAGGACTGGCAGGTGTCGCCCAGCGACCCGAAGCGAGAAGAAGATGAAGAATCAAAACAGGGCTATAGAGCAGGAGCACAAGGCAGGGGGGAAGTTGGAGGTGGGTGTGAAGGTGAGGTGGAAGATGAAAGCGAAAGAGTAGTATTATGAGGAAGACTTGATGTGTGAATCGGTTCAAAGCGGCAAGTGGCGAGCAGCTCGACAAGAGCCTCAAAGGCGAGTCATGGAGCGCATCGGCAAGCCTTATAATAGCAAGATTTCGTTTAAATGTCCTCAGCGATTTGCTGAATGAGGGACAGTGACATGTTCGGGACCATCCTTGCGTGTATGATTGCGAACGTTGCGGTAGAGTCGTGAGTGTGGAGTCAAAAGAGCGTGGTATGATCGGTGGAGGCTACAGTGGAAAGAGAGGGCCCTGTGTCAAGCGAGCCCACTGGGGGGAGACGCCTTGTGAACCCTCTTTGAGTCATCTTGGACAGACACCTTTAGGTGGAGTAGGTGATGTGGTGGATGACACCTTCCGACAGGGGTCCAAGCTTCTTGAAAGCACCCTTTGTCAGGTCGATGTGGTGTGCTCCACAGCCTGAGAGACGAATGGACGATGGGACAGAAGCAACAGGGTCAGAACGTGGTCTGCAGAGACACTCGACATACACGAGCAAGATACTCACCAGCGCACTTGTCCACAACCTTGACGGTGACGCTCTTACCACCCTTGGAGAGCTTGATGTGGTCACCACACTGGAAAGGTCCATTCTCAGAAACAGCGGCAACCATGCTGTTGTCGGTGGGGGTGGCACCACCGCAGGCAGGGTTATCGAGTTGACCACCACCGTACCAGGTGGCCTTTGTGGTTCGTCGCTTCTGGAGCACCATTCCGGGGGCTCGCTCGACGACAGGCAGAGATCGCTCGACTTCCATAGCAGGCGAGTCGACGGCGGAGTCAACGCTAGCGGAGGCAAGTCCGGCAGCCATTACGGCCATGCCGACGATGAGAGAGAGTGTGGGCCTCATTATGAGAAGAATAAAGGATCGTGGGTTGGGAGAGTGTAAGAGAAGGCGAGTGTGTGCCGAAGAAAGGAGATTGAGAGGGGGAAGAGTTGTCAAGTCTGAGAGGAAGACGAGGTTCGAGCGCTATCTTTGTAGTAAAGTGATCGAGGAGGATGAGGTCCCAGGGTAAAGAGTGTGGGCAGTTTCAGAGAGGAGGGCGAATGAATCTTCGGTTATTGATGTGTTTTACGTTGGACAGGTGTTGAAAAGAGTGTGGGTTGGTACTTGCAGAAGAGACCGTAAAAGAGCGTGGGGGGTTTGAGAGATAGTGGGGACAATGGGAGATGGGAGGAGGAGATGAAGAGTCTTACGGGACGGACACGGCAATTGGAGGATGTAGATTGAGACACGGATGAAGGGAGGGACGGTCCCCCCTCTCTTGTTCGTAATTGATTGGCCCTGTCCTCTGCCTTGGGTTGCTGGGCCTGCCCATCGGGGTGTGTTCCCGACGGCGGGAGCGGCGGCGTGGTGCGGCAGAAGCAGTGAAACAGGCCATGTCCGCGTTTGGCGTGCAGCTGCTCCTTCAGAGAAGACTCGCGCCGCTCCGCCACGCAAACCCGCCGCCGCGCTCCCCGACGCCGCCTGAATTCTCTTTCTGCCTGCCACGCCTCCGCTTCTCTTCCGGGGTCCCTCTTTCTCACTTTACCGCACACCGTCAGCTGCACGTTGTGCCTGCAGCCGAGACCCATACACCTGAAAGTGCGGATCTTCACTCGTCCGAGTCAGCTGGTCGGCCAGTAGAGCAGAGGAAAATCTGTGTAGATTACCGGCCAGGGCGAAGCGGATCTGTGCCGACATGCCGTAGACGATCGTTCAACCACCACCCTACGCCATTGGAGCTCCGCGCTCATGCACAGAACTTCTGTATACTTCCACTTTTCGCCGGCCCCCGGCCTGCGCGCGTGCCTGTGACCACTGCTTGTAATGCTTCATACCAACACACTACATTGCTCTGGACCGTCGGCAGGCAGCGGCAGAAATGGCGAGAAGTTCGAAACGACGTAGAGAACGTCTACTAGAAGGGTAGTAAAGCGGGGGAGATGGAGGAGTCTCGGCTTCGGCCGCCGGCAATGATGCCGATGCTTATGCAGGACCCACCACTATACGTCCTAGTGACGCAGACCACATGGCCTGTAGATGTGCGATGAGCAGCGGCATGATCGTCTCGTACCGGCGGAATGTCTCCTCTTGCCTTCATATGAAGGGTGAAGAGCGAAAGTGGGAGCATGTGGTAGGAGATCCTCAAGCCTCCTTCCTTGCACCCCACTGTCACGCCGTGTTTGTGGCTGGGCAGGCACACGTTTTGTAGAAATACACGGCGACCTCGTGCAAGCAAGAAGCAGTTCCCTCGTGCGTGCGGTCGTCATACTCGATGTCCATGTGGGCCATCGATGCCGACTGCTACATCGCAACGACCTGACTGTGTCTTGTCAGAGGCCGTGTTTATTGGTCTTCCCCCTGAGCAGTCCGGGCGGAAAGGACGGGGCGCGTCGTGTTGCTCTCCACTTTAGACCAACACTTTGTGCCAAGGCGTTGGTTGCTACCGGGTTGCAACCATGTAGCAACCCTCTCTGCTCGGGGGGAACGAAGTCGAGCATCCATCAATGACACGAACCCTAGCCTTGTCGTTCCATCGTTGTACGCTCTGGTCATTCGAGAGTTGAGCTCGACTACGTCCCAAAGGATCTTTACGCTGGCACTTGCTAACGGTCACAACAGAATGTCGAGCTCAGCAGGCTCAGGTGCCATCTCGATGCAGCAAAAGTCGAATGGGCGCCCTAGTCCCTCCTTCACTGCTCAGTCCCCAGTGCAAAGCGCACTTGGCACCACTCCAGGAGGGTGAGTAGGCGCGAGATGGTGTCCTCATCCTCAAGCTCGGCCTCTGAGCTCACACCTGCTCAATCTCTCCCTACGACCGCCACTGTCACCAGGACCAAGATCACCTACACCCGCGCCGAACTACTGGCTCTGTCCACTTCGCCCATCTCTACATCACGCGCAGCGCATCTGAGCACAGCGGGGTTGCCGGCCGAGATCTCGCGTTCCCCTGTGGAGCGCAAAGAGGTGCTGGCGGGCCTGAATGGAGGCGCGGATGAAGGAGTCGGGAGTGGACAGATATCAATGCCGCACCTAAGTGAGATGAGAGAGCATTCCAAAACCGGACAGACTTCCTTGCAGACGGCTCCCATGATGGAGAAGCGCACGACTGCAGACGAACAGTTTGTCATGGACCCTTGAGGCTGTGAATCTACATCACAAGATCCAGATGGATGTTGTTTAGGTGAACATCACTGACGGGAGTAAGCGAATACTACACACTGCTCAACGTCTGAGCACCCATGTCTCGCTATCGGCTGGCGACTATATGACATCTCTGACGGCGTGCGACCATTGCACCTGGATGTGCGTGTATGCTGCACTTGTATCTGTGCCTTGGGTGGAGCGGGCGGACTGAGTGGGACCTGAGTGGCCCAGGCACAACGCGCGGTGGAATTGTGGGAAAGGCGCTGACCTCACGCCCGCCGCGCTTCACTCCGAGGAATCACTCAGCCGAGAGCCATCACCACCGACCACTCGCCGCCATCGCTCACTTCATCCTACACTAGCAGCAGCAGTAGCAGCATCAGCACAGTTTCACACCCACACTCTTGGGTACATCCTCTCCTACGCTGCTGAAACCTCCTCACACGCTCCCCAAATGGCAGCCAACGGCGGAAGACAGGCGCTGGGCCGCCTCTTTGAGCAGGCCAGGAAGCAGGCAGAGGCGCAGATCCGCGCAGGTGGTGGGGGCGGCGGTGGTGGTGGAGGAAGGCCAGGACCGTCCGGTGGACTGCTAGGAGGCTCGGGATTGATCCTACTCGTCGGTGGAGGTTTCGCCATCAGTCAGAGCTTGTTCAATGGTGAGTGGCTCAGCCGAGGCCACCTGCGAGGAGAGCAGGAAGATCTGCACAGGCCGTGGCATTTGGATGACTGATGGGTGTCTGTATGCCGCCATTGTCCCTCTCTTGTCCACAGTTGATGGAGGTCACAGGGCAGTCAAGTACTCGAGATTTACGGGTGTCAAGTCAGAGATCTACCCAGAAGGAACACATTTCATGGTGAGCTCCTACCGCCTGCGTCCCTCATGACCCCCGAGAGCCACTCTCTGAACAGCGTCCTACCTCTCATCTCTCCTTCGCAGATCCCATGGATCGAGACACCCATTGACTACGACGTGCGAGCCAAGCCGCGCAGCATTCCCAGTCTGACTGGTACAAAGGATCTGCAGATGGTCAACATCACCTGCCGTGTCCTCTCCAGGCCAGCAGTAGAGGCCCTGCCTACCATCTACCGGGAGCTGGGTGCAGACTACGACGAGAGGGTGCTACCCTCCATCGTCAACGAAGTCCTCAAGTCCGTCGTAGCCCAATTCAATGCCTCGCAGCTCATCACTCAACGTGAAATGGTCTCGCGTCTAGTGCGGGAGAATCTTACAGAGCGAGCACGTCGCTTCAATCTCCTCCTTGACGACGTCTCCCTCACCCACGTCGCCTTCTCTCCCGAATTCACCCACGCAGTCGAAGCCAAGCAAGTAGCTCAGCAGACGGCCCTACGAGCCGCCTTCTTGGTGGACCAAGCTCTGCAAGAGAAGAATGCTACAATTGTGCGGGCGCAGGGAGAGGCAAAGGGAGCCGAGCTCATCGGAGAGGCAATGAAGAAGTCCAAGGGATTCCTACAGCTCAGGAAATTGGAGGCGGCAAGGGATATCGCTACGATTCTCAGTGGAAGCCAGAACAGGATCATGCTCGATTCGGGATCGCTGCTGCTCAATGTGTGAGTTTGATCGGAAGATGAGGTGGACATGGGGGGGGGAAAGGGGCGGCAAGAGGTCCGAGGGAGTGGGCTGGAGATTTGCCCTTTCCTTGTTGAACATCGCAGTACTGACCGGACTCACTCCTCTCCCTACCTCACAGTGCCGACGAGGACCCAGACTCGCCGCAAAACCGCAGGTAGACGTCGCCTCGGCGCAAGTATCATCGATCGGAGGGAGGGAGAGAAAGATGAAAAAGGGAGATCTACCGTCGAGGGGAGATGGAGGAGGAAGAGGAGGCAAAAGAGTAGAAGTAAGGGTCGAAGACTACATGGACCTCATGGTGGGCAGGGAGGCAGGCAGGCTTTGCACCAAACAAAACCAACTTCATCACAGCACACCACCACCACCACCAATCTCATCATTCAGTCTCAATACAGTCACCCGTACTGGGGGCCTCAGCCACTCTGTCTGTCCGTTGGTCTTTCGTGTATGCGGGATGGCAATGCTTGGACGGAGTGATGCTAATAGTGATACTGTTGTCATGAGCCAATGATGGGGTACAAACCGCTTCTCTTTCCCTCCTTTCCCTTTTCCCGTGCCTCCCCTCTTCCCACCTCCTCTTCCCCTCTCCCTCCCTTCAGCTACGCCTCTCCCCTAAGCTAGTAAGCGTACGAACTCCTTCTGCTCCTCTCCGCCCTCGAGAGCTCCTCACCCCTGACAAAGGCCTCTCTTGCTCTGTGCGCCTCGAGAATTTCTGCCGCACGAGGGTAGCGCTGCAGTAGACGCAGGGTGCGAGCCTCTTGCTCTCCCTCTCCCACTTCCACTCCCACTTCCTCGCCATTGGGATTACCTCCACCTTCGGCTTCGCCCTCGGGACCTAGTGACCCTTCTTGCTGCCCTTGCTGCCCCTGCTGATGCTGCTGGGAGAAGCGCAATAGGGATGCTTCGATCTGGAGAAGCGTGTTGCGCTGTGCCTTCCAGAAGGGTCTCTTCTGATCAAGAAGATTCTGCTCGTCGAGGAGACGGAGGATCTCTCGCCTCTCCTCTACACCCTCAGCAGTGGCAGTGCCATCAGCCTGATCGGCTGTCGAGCGGCCCGAGAGGCCATCAGCGGCGATACGATCCCAGGCTTCGTCCCCCTCTTCGCCGGGGTCCTCCTCCAAGCCGTTGCCTCTGGCCCGCGGAGGCTCGCCACTGAAGACTTGACCACCGGAGATCTCACGCTGGGCCCTTCGAGTGGGACCTCGACTGATTCCCAAAGTCTGGTCTTCGTTCCTCGCACCCTCCTTGCCCTTGCCAGTGGAATCTCCCTCCTTCTCGCCCCTTCCTCGTGCGCGTCTGCTCGCCTGACGTCCCTTGAGGATCAACCGCTGCAATTCCGTCGCGGGCGTCAGCTGATTGAGCACATTCTCCAGCACGCGCAGAGCGTCTTCTGTACGTCCGGCAGAAGCGAGGGCAGCGGCGAGCTGATTCCAGTTGTAAGGATCAAAAGCGAAGCCAGCAGAGCGCACGTCGGACCAGATCTCGGCGATGTCCTCGTGTCGATCCTCGCTTGCGAGGGCATCGAGCATGATGGAGAGAGGCAGACACAGAGCATTCCTCCGCACAGGGCTCACTTTGACCTGGCTCAGACGCGAGTCAGTATCGCCTCTTCGCGCCGCTCGACGGCCCGAGTACAGCGCTGCTGGGCCTGAAGTGGGAGTGGAGGGGGGCGCATCGAAGTTGAAGTCGTGATTATCGTTTGATCTCTCAGTGGCTTTTTCGAAGATGCGATTCCAGATGGAGATCATAGGGGCTAGGTCGTACCTGTGGCGATAGCAGTCCAGCGCGATGCTCAGAGTTGACATGGAGAGGGAGACACCATCTCGTTCTAGCTCGCTCAAGATGGCCTCGACTCTACTCGAATCTCCCTGCTTGGCAGAGTGGGTGAGCAAAGGGGCATAGAGTATCTGAGCGTCCCGGTGTCGATTTTTGCGAGCGTTGCTTGTCTCGTCCGAGTCCTGCCCTTCTTCCGCATCCGCCTTGTCCTCATCGGCCTCGCCAAGTTGGCGCAGGATGATGTCGCGGGCTAGACGCATATTGGCCTCGCTGCCACTGTCGATGTAAGCTTTGACCAGGATGCTCCATGTGATGGCCGAAACGCCCACACGCCTGCGCTGCAGTTCGTCAAAGTACTCCTTGGCAGCGGTGACATTGCCCAGACGCAAATGGGTATAGATGAGGATAGAAAAGTGCGAGACGTTGGTTCTTCGATTAGGCGCGAACCGTAGAGGACGTTTGTGTGGCTCATCTGCGATGTTTTCGACTGGGAGTCGCACCGGTGCCTGTTGCTCGCTGCCGACATCGCCACCAAAGAAAGTACTCTGCGACACAGAAGAGGGTCTATCACCGGTCGCAGCATCTGGTTGAGCTCCCATGTAATCAGCTTCTGCGAAGAAGTGCTCAGCAGTCCTAATCGCGTTGGCATCGCAAGCACTGGTCAGGAGAAGGGCATAGGTCCTACCATCCGGCGCGAGCGCTTGCTTTTTCATCTCCTCGTAGGCCAGCAAGACCTGCTTCAGGGGACTGTTGCGGTAGACGAGCGATTCGAGCATGCAATTCCATGCTCGAACATCCATTTGCACATGAGGGTTCCTCAGCATCGAACGGAACATCGTTTCCGCTTGGGCATACTCTCCCGATCTGATGAGCTTAGACATCAACAGAGGCAAGATCTGCGCAGAAGGCGCAAAGCCTTCTTGCTGCATCAGATGGAAGAAATCGAAGGCGGTAGGAAGGTCTCCGCGCCTAGCGAAGATCTTGATCATCAAGTCATAGGTGATGTGGCTCGGTTCTGGTCCCTGCTGTACCATCTTTGACCAGAGTGCTCCGGCTTTAGCAATATCGCGGACGCGAAAGTGACCGCGAAGAACGGCGTTGTGGGCTGGCAGAAGAATGTCCTCCCGGTATCTCCCTTGAAGCTGTCCTAAGAGGCGCTCAGCTTCTTCCATCCGCCCAAAGCGAACATAGGCATTGATGACTGTCATGTAGGTCATATTATCAAAGGTCTTCTTGCGAGCATTGGTCTCACTCGAACCGGGCAGAATCCAGTTCTCGTTGAGATGGCGCTCGAACAGAATGAAATCGTTGCCTCGGCCGTAGGCCTCAAGAAAATTATGCTTGAGGGCCCAAGATCCAGCATGCTTTGGGTAATGCTCGAGGAAGCGTTGCCACAGGAGACGCAGGCGGTCCACCTGCCCTCGCCTGCCAAGAAACGATCCGAGGACGAGGTAAGACTGCTCTTCAAGACGAATCAAGCCAGTGGAAGCGTCGAGTGCTTGTCTCTGAAAGACGTCCATGACGGTTCTCATGCTCGATGTATTGCCTCCCGTCGTGCAGAGTCGGATCAGCTTTCTTGCAAAGCGTTCAGGTAATTTGAAGCCGGCCTCGTCTGCTCTCACATAGACAGAGATTGCCTCGTCTAGCCGGTCTAGTCGAGCCAAACCGAACCCAAGAGCTAGAAGGGCTTGCGTCCGGACCTCTACGTCTCCAAAGCCGAGGACAAAGCCGATGAGTTCCTGGCAATCGGGTCTAGTGAGTGCTGTGAAGAGATCGTCAAGAGCTCGTTGGGTATCTTGGTAGTCGCGAGATGCAAAGGGAAGGATGGGACTGCATGACAGCAGACGGCGCAGCAGCCTCTTGATTCTCTCAGAGGCAGCCAACACTTCAGGACCTGGCGAGGCGGTATCGAGGGACATCCGCAGCCGTGTCATTTCCGATCGCAGTAGAATGTGACGATGAGTCTGCTCGGCCTTGGCTGGAAGCTGATTTTCGAGAGCGGACTCGATGCCACATTCGATGACGGACTGTAGCAGGCGGCTGAAATCCTCAGTATATCGATGATTGGTCGGATCGAGTCCTTGTACCTGCTCTAGGCCTTCGGCAATCGCAGCGCGAGCGACCTGCATCACGTCCTCCATCTTCGTCAGGGCTGCTCCGAGATCGCCCTTCAGGGCCAGGCCAACGCCAATGAGCGCTTGTGTAGCTACATCGCCTTCACGCCCTTTCACAAGGCGCAAAATTTGCTCTCCTGCCTCAATTGTCCCATCGATTGGCAATGAGGATGAACGGCTATGTCGCTTGAGCAGCAATGAGGCATTGGCGAGCTGCTTTGCAATAGGCAATAGCGCTCTTTGCCTTTGTCCCGACAGAGTCTTATCAAGGTCTACGCCCTCGGCTACCTGTAGCAGACTTGTGAGCAGGCTGCGCACATGAGGAACGTGGGACCGGATCTCTTTGCCCTTGATATCTTCCATTGTAATCCTCCGATCCAGCTCACGAGCTATCCGGAATGGATCATCTGTCTGGCTTCGAAGCTTTCGTAGCTCGCCTGATAGGTAGCAGAGGTATTTGATGGGTGTTGGAAGCTCCTCGCGGGTAGCTACGCTGGGACGAGGTCGAGGCTGAGATCGAGATGGGGGGAGATATTGCGGAGGCGGAGGTGGCTGCGATTGAGATTGAGCTGCTGTCGAGGCGTGGCGAGCAGCGAGCAAGAGTAGCGGTGATTTCGTTGCTTCAATACGACGCTTGGAAGATGGGCTCAGCGGTAGCGGTCCGCAAGAGCATCTCTCGCTCGTCGCCGAGGAAGCGGTGGTGGCCACCCGCCGCCGATGGACCTGCTGGTGGAGGCAGCATATCGGATGTTGGTAATGCTGCTGTCTTCCCAGAGACGAGTGTAGAAGTCTAGCTTGGAGGTGCTCTCGTAGTAGGATCCTCGAGGAAGGACTTCTCACTACGATCATGGAGACTTTCCCAGACCCCTTCGCGGGATCAGAGGAGAGCAGCTATGCCCTCTCCGCCCAAGCTCCAGGCGCGACGATGGCGAGACCCCTCTTCTTGCGCACGTCCAAAAGCGCAGCAAGGTATCGAAACGCGATGAGTGAGACCTAGTAGGATGTCTGGTTGATCATGGTCTAGAAGACTCAAGTCTATAGAGGGGAAGGACAGAGTAGGAGCTCCCCTGGCATTGGGGGCGTGGGGGATGAGCGCTGACGAGAAGGACTGAAGCGGCGTCAGTGCATCGATCAGTCAAAAAATGCACGCAGGGACGCGGAGCGGAGCCGAATTACATCAGCAAGAAGATGGACGTCGGTATATTGATTGGCTACAGTTACAAGCAGGGCACGCCACGTTCTATAGAATGGGAAAAGTGAGGCGGAAGCTGTCAAGCTTCTCCTGGGTGTATACTGAGCCATCAACCTTGGCGAAGGCACGGTCGCGCCTTATATTCCACAGCTGCCGATCCAGATCACCGGCCGATGGTCACTCCTCCCTTCCAGGGCCCGCATCTCCCGATCATCCAAGCTCTTGTAGAGCAGACACTGCACCTCTCCCTTCCTTGGTCCAATCAGCTCCGGCTTGGGCGGTACAATTGCAACATTGATAGGATCGCCGGGCGCCTGGTGAGGGCCATCTCGCGGTCCGCCAAAGGAGGCAAGAGCAGCTGCTGCTCCCTGTGCCGTCAAGATAGAGGGCATGTGTGAAGACCACCAGCTGGTCATTCTGCGATTCGAATGTGTGTTGCTGCCATTACTATCCGAGGCCTGCATGGGCGCACTGAGTGGGACTTCTGGGCGGCTCTCGGAGCTAGGCGACGGTGGCAGCCTCTGATCGTGACTGGCGTCGTACGGCGAGCTGACCGCTCGAAGTGCTGCCAGGCGAGGGGAGCTCATGGGTCCTCTGGTGTACGAAGGACGCGCAAATGCCGAGGTGTGTCCTGCAGAGGCCGTCCGTTTGGGCGTGGTGGGCATCAAGGGCTTGGCCGCGGCGGGCCTGTCTATCGGCGAAACGGGAACTACTTCATTGCTTGAACGCTTCGAAGTGTCCGGAGTTGGCTGAACAGACAGCGCAGAGCCGATCGAATTTCTCGTACTCTTGACGACTGCTGTATCACCAGAGAGATCCAAGCTGCTCACGCGGCTACCATTCTTGGGAGGGCCGTGCCAATTGAACCACGTGCCTCCCCGGCCCCTCTGAGGAACTGCGTCCCGTAAGTCACCCCCCTCGTCAGATCCGCCCACATCCTCTTCCGCGATCTTCTTGTCCATGCTCGAGACAGGATGGGAGAATGTCTGAGATCGCTTGGGTAGCGGGACAGACGAGCCTCCTCGCCTTTCATGGTGACCAGGAAGCGGGACGTGCTGCGATGCTCGGGAAGAGGTAGAAGCCGCAGCGGCCTTGATGGCAGATAGGCTCTTGCTCATCTTGCCCGGCACGCTCTCAGATTCCGAAGGCGCGAGTGGAACGTTGCTTCTCCAGAGAATACGGTCCGTCCAGCTGGGTACTCGCTGCTTTGCGCTTGTGTCATACCTCTGTTCCTCAATCTCGGCTTCAGCTGCGAGCTGGTTGGCAGTCGATTCGCTTCGCGGCATGCCTGCAGCGACTGCCTCGGCATCCAAAGTACTTGACGAACGGCGCCCAAATTGCGCAAGTGTCGGAGGAGTCTGTGTTCTTGGGCCTGCAGCAGGCCTCTTAGAGCCAAAACTAGGCGCTTTTCCTGCTGACCCTTGTACCGAGTTCATTGAAGCGATTGAGCTCTGATGCCTCAGGCCATTGTCGCCGGGCTGAGAAGAGAAGGTAGGGAGAGACGAAGCGGCCTTACTCGACATTTTGCGGGCGAGCCCGGGCAGCGCTTCACTGGCGGAGGCCTTCGGAGAGGTATACAGAGCCTGCTGCTCTCCCGACTGCGAAGGCGGGAAGAATGGGCTGCTGCGATCTGACCTCGGAGTAGTTGGCTGGCTTGGGGTTCCAGCCGAAAAGTCCCGGCTTCGATGTTTCTCCTTTCTTTTGCTTGCAGATCCATGCTCACTGCTTGCTCCAGTCGCCGAACGTACCAGATCCATGATGCGAAGCTTGGCCTTTATAGCAGCGCCATGGGAGAAGATAGCGCCACCCTGAGCAGCACTGGTGTTGCTCGAGACTACCGGATCTACTGGACTGACGCCATACGAGGAGGCAGCAAACGTGGAAGATTCTTCATCCGAATCAGTACCAAGCTGATTGGCAAAGCCTGACGAATCCCAAGCTGCTGATGAGATAGAGCTGGCATCGTCATCTGTATACTCTTGATCTCTGTCTCGATCGGACAGCGACTGTCCCGCTTGAGTCCCCTGCTGTTGCGGGTGAATCTGCGAAGTGCGCTTGGCGACCAGTCCCGTTGTTTCTCCACTACCCATCGCCTCCCAGCGAACTGGGCTGTCAAGGTCCGGATCATCTGCAGTGTCGGTCGGAGACGTGACGAGGTTCGTTGCCGCGTGATCTCTCCTCTGCAGGATCCTTCTGACTGTGCGTTCCTTCTTCGGTTTCTTCAACGTCTTCAGCACATCATACTTGTACGTCGGAGGAAAGGTGATAGGATGTTCGTTGAAGCCTTTGAATTCCTTGCCCTCCTTCATCACCTTGCGAAGCTGATCAAACTCTATGGCTTGGTCATACCGCCGTTGCATGATGAGCCAGTCTGCGTGTTGCCTGGTGATGTCGACCCGGAAGTTGAGATCACCAAGCCAGAAGGCGTGGTCGAACATCTCAGTGACATCGTCAAGACGGTTGCGCGGATCATCGGTGGGGAGGAAGGTGTCAACTCTCAACTCTCGCTTGATCTTTGCAATATTGTCCAAGCGAGTCTGCACCTTGCCCTCGTGAGCAGCAAGATGAGAGTTGACGAACAGCAGTCTAGTCTGGCCAATCTTGATGCTGATGCCCACAGCGCCCTTGTTACCGACTCGACCAGCCAGTAGTCCGCTCTTGACCTGGCCTCGTGACACGCCGCGTACCCGGTCGCGACAGCCTCGCCACACGTAGACGGCACAGTAGACCATCGCCATGCGCTCCTTAGCGATCAGCTCGTAGGCTCCAATGGTGTGGGGCGGGTTCTCAGAGTGTTGACCTGGGATTTGTAGATGCAATTGACGCCTGGCATTGTCCCGAGCAGTAGCGGCATCGGGCGTAGTTGGCGGAGCAGGGATCGCAGCAAAGTCCTTGACGATAGGTGCACTAGGGGATGGGCCCGCAGGGGAGGGAACACGTAATGTCTCTGCTGCAGTGTTGATACTGTTAGCGCCACTGCTACTGCTGTTATCCTCCGATGCCAATTGACCAACCGTGCCGGTGCTGCTTGCTCGACCAAGATCTGGTTTCGGGACGGTCAAAGTACCGCCGGTGCTCTGCCTTCGGCCAGCAATGAGACCCTTCGACAAGTTTCCAGGCTGAGGAGGCGATCCACCAAAGGGTGACATGGTCTCAAAGTCGTCGGAAGAGGAATGCGTCATCGAGCCACCTTCCGTGTGGGAAGACACAGAGGCAGAGGGTTCTGGACTTTCGGATCGTGATGGCGCTTGCGTAGCTGGGACTCTGCCGTGGATGATAGCTTCGGCCGTAGCAGCCAGGCCCTTGGTTGCTTGCGTCTGCGCTGCCGGCCCTCTACATAGCCAGTCTTCACATGCTTCACTCCAGCCCTTCCCGCCGAGACCTTTGCTGTGCGGAGCTGGAGCCGGCACGCCGCTGCTCGTGTTAGCTGGAGGTGGTGAGCCGAAGGGAAACTCCTCTCCAGCCTGTGCCCTTGGTGTGCCAACGCCGGGGGACCAAAGGTCCATGGCACCTGCCAGACTTGGCGTACCGGCGTCTTTCATTGCCTTGCTGGGCTGTACTTTGCTCTTCGTCCGAGCCAGATCGCCAAGTTCGCCTGCGACGCCCAGTCCTGTAGCAATGCGCTTTCCATCTCCCCAAGGGCACTCCTGACCAGCGACAATGAGCAGATGGTACGGGTGACCATCATCGTGGGGCAGAGGAGGTATCCGGTCGTGACGCGGGGTACCTTCCTGCCCGGGAACACCTTTCCCTCGCGCCTTTCGTTTCGCCCTCTGCGCAGCAGCATCCTCGCCTTTGGTCCCACCGTCGGAGCTTTCTCCGCCATCGACGTCGCTTTCGGGGTCGAGGTCCCAGCCCTCGTCCGGAGGAACATATCCTCCGACTCGGCCCAAAAGCACCTCCAGGTCGCCTTTCGGCAGCGAACCTCCGCCCATGTTCCAGGTGATGATCTTGACTTTGATAGCAGGCCTTTGCAATCTGGCGGGCGGAAGAGTCTCCTCAGGTAGTGTCACACCGGCCCCGACATCCTCAGACGAGGCAGTGGCATTGTCCCTTGAGGTGGGACCATCAAGGATGTTGAAGGCAACGCGAGGAGGCTGCAGGGTAGGATGGGCATTCGGATGATAGGAAGGGGCCACTGGAAAGGCTCCTGGCGGCCCAGCCGTCTCCTTCTCATGAGAGTCATTCTGTCCTCGAGCAGTTCTTCGGTTGAGGTCAACAGAGCTCTTCCGCGAAGGGTGGGGCAATCTCGGCCTATGAAGTTGGAAGTGAGACCTTGTAGGAGGGCTTTCCACAGAAGGTCCTGCTACTTCAGTGCCTCTGGTGAGGGACAACTTGCGACTGGGCTGACGAGGCGTCCCAAGCATATCGCTTGCAGAAGTCGGCAGCTCGGACGAGCGGCCAAAGGCAACGGTAGGCGTCTTGTCTGCTGATGACGTTTCGATGTCTTCGATAATTCTGGGCTTTATCACTGTCTCATCTATGGTCAGGGGTGCCAGCTGTGACCCTCTCCGAGATCCAGCCAGTGAAGGCCCTGATTCTGGCGAAGGCGATCGAAGGCTGGGCGAGTGAGACGAGCCTCCAGACGTCGAAGCCTTGGCAGACGGCATCACCGAGTGTAGCCTTGCCTCTATCGACGGGAGATTGCTGTTGCTGGGATGTTGCTGACTAGATGGCGAGGGCTCAGCGCTAAGGGGGCTCCTGGGCGGCGCAATCTTTAGGGGCCGTGCAGCACCTACCTTGACCCGAGGCTGATACGGCAGCTGATTATCGGGCAAAGGCTGAGCGGAAGGCAGACCGCCTTTGTCGGATGTCGAAGAGCCTTGAGTACCATCCTTTTTGTCTGTAGCTTTCCTTCTAAAGAGGTCCTTGGCCCTCTCACTGATCTTCCTCCTCCTGGAATGATCACCCTCATAGTGCCCGGAAGAAGAGCCGGGAGATAGGGGAGGCTCAGGCCACTGAGCTTCGTCCATGGAGCCAGACGCTTGCGAGAACGAAGGACGTGACCAGGGAGAGCCTGGCTGTTCCGAGACTGAAGACGTCCTGAGATGACTCGAAGCAGAGTCGGAGCGAGGCTGCTCCATCGTAGCAGTCTATCTTGGGAGTGAAAGAGCCACGCCAAGCTCTAATGGAGTGCTCAGAAGAGCATCGAGGCCTAAGTGAGCGTGATATAGATCACAGTATGTTGAAAGCTCGAGCTCAGAAGCTTCGCACGTGCAGAAACAGGGGCACAGAGCAACGGGAGGTGATGATAGGGGAATATCAGGGGACGGATCGTCGTACCGCCTCGTTGGTTAGTTGGGTGCGTGCGGGCTTGCGTGCGTGGGACTGGAAAAAGGGTCTAGCAACGGAACGGAAGCAGAAGCCGGCTGGGCGCAGAGACGACCGAGGGGAAGCGATCGGGCGGTCAAGCAGGCAAGCGATTCAGGCCAGATCCGGTGGCAGGGCGTGCCGCGAACTCGTCTCAATGCTACAGTCAAATTCAGAAGAAGCACAGGACAGGACAGGGCAGAGTGGAGTGTATAAATTGCAAGGGACAGAGAAAGGTCGACGTATGAAGTAGGTCTGAGTACACATACGACGCACAGGGTGCTGGCGAGGGAAGCGGAAAATATGAAGGAGGGACGGGGGAGGGAGAGGGAGAGCAAAAGGTGCAAATGGCCGCACGGGAAGAGTGGAAAGAAGAAATCGTATGCGTTGAATGGAAGTGATGATGACTCGGAAAGGCAGGAAAAGAGCGGTAGAGACCGTGTGTAAACGTATGATTGTACGCCTGCGAGCGAAGGAGGATTCGGAGACCCTGACCAAGCCGCAAATAAAGCCGAGACCGAAACCAATTGTCCAGATGAAAGCGGTAGTATTCGTTGTTGATGTTCCGGATGGAACGGGATTGGGCCAGAGAAGCCACAGAGAAGTCATGTCCATCAAATTAGTCGTTGCTCAGCTGTCCTCCAGCGAGCTTCATCAAAGCGCTGCAGCAAGTCAGCAATCATTGATGGGGGATATGGTCGTCTCGGTAGCTGCCGTAAGGTTCCGAGCGGTCCATGTTGTCCTTGTAGTAGTCGCCTGCGTCACCGCTGTGGTGCTCTCCCCAACCACTTTGAGCTGAAGCACTGAATGCTAGGGGCGAGCGTGTCGAGTCCCTCGGGTGGTCGTAGAACGGCGTGTTTGGTCCGCTGACATCATTCATCCGATAGCTGTCGTAATCGGTGTTTGGTGTCCCACTGCGGAGAGGTGCTGCGAAAGCGTGGACGGAACTCGAAGGAGTGTTGACTCTCTTGTACTCTCCGCCTGGAGTGTCGCGATAGCTGGACTGTCCGTAGATAGTACCAGCGCCTGCACTAGCCGAGCCCTCTGTCATCCCCTTCGAAGCCCGCTTCTTGGACTGACGCCTCCAGCAAAGGAGACCCAGCAGGATCAAAAGGATCACAACGGCAGCACCAACGGCAACACCAATGATGGCTCCGGTTCCGAAGGAGCTGCCCGAGCTGCTACTTGTAGCAGCAGACGAGAACTTCGAGTTGGTCACCGAACTAGGAAGGGTGGGGGCCGACCCGGCGTTGCTAGCATAATCGTAAGGGACGGTGCCACTGAAAGTCTTCTGTCCGATCTGAATGTACTTTCCGGAGCTTGGGATACCGTCGACGGTGATGAAGAGGAGAGCGGGGCCTGGCGCGAAAAGGTTGACATTCGTGGGCATTGGCATGACCGTGTAAGTGGCGCTACCATCGTCGTTCACCGTGAATGCGTGCTCGAGCTGAATTGATCTTTGGCCCATGTTCATGGCGTGGGTCGAGAATCCAGGGCGGATGACCATAACCTTGGTGTTGTTTGCTTTGTAGTTGGCGTTGCTGCCCATGCTCTTCGAGTCGACGGTGAAGGACCAGGTGTTGCCGCCGTACAGGATGTACTCTGGCAGACCCGAGACGTTCGGCCTGGTCTCGAAGTAGTAGTCAGGGTACCACTTCTCCAGCTCATATGTCGTGTTGTAACAAGTGACGCCGTTGATTGGCGTCGTAGGCATGTTCAGAGTGACATCCATGTGCGGGTTTGATCCACCAATCAAGACGGATCCGTCGGGCAGAAGCAGAGCAGACGAGTGGTAGAGTCGAGCAATAGTCGAGGAGCCGAAACCGCTCTGAGTCAGACGCGACCCCACGGGCATGGCAGGGTCATAGAGGACTGGTGTGTAGGAAGGCTCTTGTGTCATGCTCTCCGTGGTGACATTGGTTCCGTCAGCGTTGTAGAAGACGTTCGCCCAGGTGTAGTTTCCGCCAGCATTCGAGGCCATCGTAGTGGTGACGTTGCCGTAACCGGCAGTACCATTGGCAGCACCATTGACGATCAACATCTGTCCGGTAGGGAGGTGAATGAACTGACCCATCGTGCGGCCCGTGGGCAGGCTCTCCTCAAAGACGTAGTCAGCAGCAGTGTTGATCGATCCATCGGCATTCTCAGGCTGGATGGAGTGGCAAGCGCTCGAAGCAGCCCGAGTCAGAGGATTGAAGAAGGGAGCCGTGAAGTCGCCCCACTGGTTTTCCGGAGCTGATTGACCACCACAGAAGAGGATGGTTGGAGTGTAGTTGTTGTCCAATGTCAGGGGGAGCATGGCAACGGCTCCGGAAGCTGGGTACACTCGGACGATCTCGTCGGGCATGTCCGGAAGATAGGTTTCTGTGTTTGCGGTGTAGTTCCACAGAATGGTAGAGTAGTTGGCTTGCATAAAGATCTTACCACTGGGCATCAAGTACATGTGCGCGTACATGTTGAGGCCGCTGGTGTTGGCCATGAACTTTGAGAGGACAGGAGAGCCCTTGCTTGGGTAGAACTCGAAAGTCGGGTTCGATCCACCACCATCGATGTTTTGCAGACTACCGGTCAAGCCACCGTTGGAGTATTGTGGGTCGGTGTTTGGGTAATTGCGGTTGATGTATCCTCCATTGATGGCACCACCAATGAGGACCATGGAGCCATCCGGAAGCGACTCGACACCCGGATACCAACGTTGAGACTGCATCTGCACGCCGCCGGGTTGGTCGAGCCACTGGATTGAGGAAACGTCGGACCCACTTGCTACAGGATTCAGGAGACGCAAAGCCTTACCACCATCGTAGTCTTGGTACGGGTAGTCGGCCGCGGTCCCTGCGGTACCGATGGAGATGCCTCCGTAGGAGATAGCTTGGTTGCCTCCAGCCACGACCCATGTTCCGTTACCGAGGATCAAACCAGAAGCGCAGAAAGGATTGGTGTTGACGTCGATTGCGGTGACAGAGTTATCACTCAGACTGAGGATGGAACCCCACACTGGCTTGTTGTCGTAACCAGGGACGCGAGCACGGTTGTTCTCGACCTTGTCCATGATGAATACGTAGTCCTCGTTGATGAGACCCAGCATCATGGCCGATGCCAAGGAGTCATCGTTGATGACCTCGTATGTCAGGGCTTTTCCCGAGCTTGCGGCGCTTGCCAGCGAAGCTCCCAGGGAGAGCGTAGCGGCAGCGGCCGCAACGACAGTTGTGATGATTTTCGATTGAAGCATGTTTGTGTATGTGAAGGGGGCAGTGCAGCGCGTCTAGTAGACAATGGTGTCAACTCTTGCCAAGGACGTGTCTCTGATGAGCAACGTCACGCGGTCTAGCGATAGGGCTGATGTAAGGGGGAGGCTGAAGAAGTTGCCGCCAATGATAAGTGGTGTTGAGAGGATAGAAGGTATCTCAAGGTGTGGAGATAGAGCAGCGAGGAAGGAGTATTGATGGGCGACGACGAGGAGCGTGTAAGAGTGAGTGTGCGCGCCGTGGGCAAGAAGGGGCCGAGTGAAGGGAAAAGGGTTGTGGAGTGCTAGCCAAGGAGGCAGTTGCGCCAGGTGGCAAAGGGGTAAAGAGAGGGGCTCTGGAGCGGACTGAGGCAAGGCAGTAGAGGTCTTGCGGCGTGTGAGACCAACTGCTTATAACCCTTGATGGAGGGGTGGGAGAGATGGGTGCGGGGGAGGGTGGTATATGGTGTTTTGGAATGGATTGGAAGGGGGAGGTGTGGTCGAGGGTGTCTTTAGGGAGGGTTCGATGGCCGTTTCCTCCTTCGGCGCGAGGACCTTGAGTGCGGCCTTCGGGCGACGGGCGACGGCCTTGTCCGTGAGTGGTCAAGTGGGGTGGAGCTGGCCAAGGGAAGCCTGGGCGGGCAAGCGGGCGGGCAGATTGGCAGACGCCCCTGGCTGTGTCTTGGCTCCTCTGGTGCCGCCCGCCCGTCTCGGCTACGACCGCCTCGCCGACGAGCGCAGTCAATCTGCCTGCGTGCTTGCCCCCTGCCGATGTTTGTGACGAGGCTCAGCAGCGCGTCCTGCCGTCGGAAGAAAACACCACGCAACAACGAAATTCCGTCGAGCGCCGACGACTGGCACGCAGCGAGCTTCAGTCCTTACACCAGGCCAAGATGCAAGCAGCAGGCAAACAGCAGCAGCAGCAACAACGACAACAGGATTCTCTCGCTACCAGACTGCCTCTCGCACCTCCGCGGCAGAAACACCGATCAATTCCGACCGGCCGGAGCATCAGAGCAGCAGGAACACACGCAGACGCACACATAAACACACCGTCCACGCTTGCATTTGTTCTTCCCGCCGCCGGCCCGCACCCAGCAGCGTGGGCTCGCTGCGAGCCCGGCAGAATCAGTCATCAGCTTGCTCTTGCTTATTATACTGACCCTTGCTTTCGGGCAAAAAAATGTTCAGTCGTTGCGATTGAATTCCGTGGTACAAGGGCATGCCGTACGGGGCGCACCAATCCCGTCCCTGAGTCGTGTCTTTGGGGAGAGCACGCGAGGGGCACTCAGTCAATACACGAGGGACCCAACGCGCCTGCCAGAACTGGAGGTCGTAACATTCCTTCAAGCTCGCATCCTGAGTACGCGATGCATCCCGATGAGCTCTGGGTGAACCCCTATTGCCAAATTCAGAGATGTGGCGCGGCGCCAAGTCATGCGATGAGGCTGAGCCTGATTGGCCCTGACTCCGCTGCGAGCGGGGTTGGAGCCATCTCAGTTGAAGCGTGTTTGTACAGCAGCCGCCGACAAGAGCCGCGCTCCCTTTGCTCTTATCATATTGACCCCTGCTCGAAAGCCACGAGAGCACTTCGCAAGGGGCCAACGCGACCCTAGAGGCCTGGCAGCGAGCATCGGTGGACCCTCTTCAGCTTTTCGCCGCTGGTTGGTGACCTCTACGCCTCATCTCACTAAATGGTGACGGCTTGTCCCTTGCGCCCGGCGACAATCTCATTGCAGCGCCACTTCGAGCATCATGCCTCTCGCCTCTGGCAGCCGCTTGCAGATAAACTTGTCATACACAGATCTGTCAGCCCGTTCATGTTGCGTACTGGCCTGCGCTAGGTCACGTGCGTCGCTGGTCTTCCACGGGACTGCCGTGCGTGGTAATGGCAGTACGGATGCTGTGAGGGCTACCAGACCTTTTGCTATTGCTCCCACACCAACACTAGCGATCCGTTGCCCTGCCCCGTGTGCGGCAATCTCCACCCGCAACAGCCGCCGTGCCACAGCAGCTGAGGAGGAGCACGCGTCTTGAATTCTCGTCCGTCGTCCGTCGTTCGTCGTCCGTGGTCCTAGCCAACATCCATCCGTCCAATCACCGTCCCTGTCTCGCCCTTTGTTCCCCTACCAATCCTCTTTCTGCCAGCACCACGTTCTTATTTCGCTCGCTGTCTCGCCTCGCTCCTGCCATCGCTCGACACCTTGAACTTCCCGCTTCTCCAATACACCCGACCACACCTGCTCTCCACTAGCCACGTCTGCGCGCTTCATCACTCTCGCTCTGACCACATACCTCTGATCAAGTCGCAGCGGCTGTACGCACACGTCAAATCCCCAACATCTGGTCAACCTCTGCGAGATTCTTTCTCTCATCCTCATCGACAGACACGACGAGTTTGCCCACGGTGAGTCTCTTGCAGGGGCGTATATGCGGCCATCAAAAAGTCGAGATTGTGCGGGTGCATGATGAGATGAGCGCGGAGAGGGGCAGCGCTCGCCTCTGCTGGACTGGCCGCACTGCGTAAGCGCCGCTCGCCTCTCTTCTCGTCCAGGCTTTTCTTCTCGCCTGGCCCTCCGCTTCGACGCACGCAGAGCTCACACACGAATAAACTTCTTCACCTCGACTTGCCCTTGCCACTTTTACCATCCCATTCTCGATTCATTCAGTCGACTCGAACGCATCATTTCCCGTACACTCACACATACCAACCTCACATCCAACTCAACAATGGCTGCCAAGGTCTACGTCGGAAACCTGTCGTGGAACACCTCGGACGATGGTCTCGCCCACGCCTTCTCTGCCTACGGACAGCTCACCGACTACGTGAGTGAACATGGGACCATGAGAAGAGATCAGCAGCTGGATGGCAATCGGCAGGCATCCCTTTGTATCGCATATGGGAGATAAGCAACATCTGCTGCCCTGGCTGCAGTCTGATGGCTCGGATCAGGCAGAAGTGAAAGGGGTCGGAAGGATGTGGAGCAGAGGAATATCGCAGCATTCCTAGTCTTCCCTTACTCACACGTAGCCCTGCCCCCC